>NC_141022.1:56522500-56692500 GCF_052040795.2 Danio rerio | reverse complement strand
AAGTTTTAAAGTCTTCACAGGGATTTACATACTTTGCACAGCGACATGGATACCTCCTAATGGTGTTGAAAGAGTCACATACTGTATTTATAAGGTACAATTCACCCTAAAATATCATTCTGTCTTCATATAATGATGTATTGGTGGCCGCAAAATGACACATGACATTCAGTGAACAGAACCTGCAGTTCGTGACTAACAGGTAAAAAAGTAGTACACAACATTCAGTTTGTGGAACAGAGTGATCGTTCAGGAGCTGCGTGGGAAGTATGAACAGCAGTGGAAATGAAACCGAAAGCGTGCACATTATTTAAATAATCATATCGCATTTTAGAGTTATGATTATGACGAGCATGAACTCTTGAGTACAGAGGTACACAAAAATGCACGTCAACATGATACACTTGATAGCGCCGACATCAGTGACGCCGAAGAAATAGTAAACCTGCCTAAACTGCTGAAAAGAGTCACGACTGTCCTGTGTAATAAAAAGACGGCCACCCTGTCACTCATCATGCCCAACATGAAGACAGCCATCCATAAAAACCTCTCAGACAGATACACATAAGTTCAGGATTATCTTATAGAACTGCTGATTACCTGGAAATGTAGATTTTTTTATTTTTTTTGCACACACAAAAAACGCAAGTGACCAAGCAAAGCCTTGAGCTCTTACTGTTAAATTCAATTGAATTGAATCATTTCAATAATATTTTATAAGAAGTTTTTAAATTGTTTTATTTTCCAGAGACAGTCCTGTTTCATTTATTTTCTTAAAGAAGGTTCAGTTTAACAAGTTGAAACAAAAGAAATACATAAAAAATTGTTTACTTGGTAATTACATTTTTTTGTAAAATAAAATTTGCATTTCAGTTTAATTTTCAATTTTTATTCCAAATATCATGATACATATTGAATCGTGAACATTATATCGTGATACATATTGTATCGAGAGCTGAGTGTATCGTTACACTAATTTAGGCTAAATTGTCTGTAGTATATGAATGTGTGTGTGTGGATGTTTCCCAGAGATGGGTTGCGGCTGGAAGGGCATCCGCTGCGTAAAAACTTGCTGGATAAGTTGGCGGTTCATTCCGCTGTGGCGACCCCAGATTAATAAAGGGACTAAGCCGACAAGAAAATGAATGAATGAATGAATGAATTTGCATTTCTGTGTATTTTTACAAATAATAATCAGTTCTCAAAGTATTTAAACATTTTAATACTTTATTTAGATATTCATATTATCACAGTTCATAGTGGGACAGGGTAAAAACTATCAGCACAACAATGCTAAATATGTAAAATATGTAAATAAATAAATTTAATCCATTTTGGAAAAGGCTGTAACATTAAAAAAAGTGAGGCGCTACAAAAACTTTCCGGATGCACTATATATACCTAAAAATGATTTTCCCAAAAAAACTGCTTTTATTCCAGCCAAAGAAATAAGACTTTCTCCAAAAGAAAAAAATATAATAGGAAATACTGTGGAAAAAATGAACTTTCTCTGTTAAATATCTCTTGGAAATTAATTGAAATTTCACAAAAGGAGGGCTAATATTTTTTGTCTTCACCTGTATGTTTCCTTACATGCTTAAATGATCTCCGAATCAGAATTGCGTAGGATTCTTAATCCTGAGTATCGTGTCAGCAGCAGCAGATCCAGCTTAATCATATTACAGTGAACGTACTAGAGTCTCACAAGACCTGACACACACAGACAGACACACACACGCATACAAAACATCCCACAACACCTGCTGCATATCTGACCCGCGACTGTCCTCTGAGCCTCCACGTGCGTTCAGAATCCAACAAAGTTTGAAGGGAAAGAAATGTGACCTTGCATGTAGACATCGCTTGAATCTATCATCTCCCTATCTTTATTAAATAATGCAGAATATATACAAATTCAGTTTCCTCAGTGCTATACTGGATATAATGGGTTTTAAACACAGTTGTGTGGCAACATTGTGAATATAAGCAGCTTCTAAATGTAAACATTAAATAATTATATTTTTATAATCACAGTTGATATAAGCAGTCTGCAGAAACACTATGCTCGACATTCTCCCTGTGTACGTGTCATCAGAGCGAGAAAGCCCGCTGTAAGATTTGAGATACCACAAATACTTTGTCTTTTACAATTCAAACACGAGCTGGAGAAACAAAGACAATCGACTCCACGCCACACCAGGTGGGAATGTGAGAACGCCAACTCCTCTCCATTCCTTCATTTACATTTGAAGCATCCCCGCAACCCCCTCGGTTCACTCACCCTCTCTTCATACATACTCACACAAAACGGTCATTGCAAAGTTTGAAGGTTCTATACTAATCCAAGTGACTTTATCATGTTTGAAATCATTTGAAATGTCTCAGGCCCCATTTACACTAGTAGGTTTTAGTTTTAATACAGCGTTTTGGAATGAAAACGATCCACACTAGCGTCTCACCCAGCGTTTCTGAACAGCTCCCTGTCTACACCAGCATGATGCGCTGCAGCATATCTAGCCAGATGAGAGCTGTGCTCGTCGGACTGTTCATCAAGGATCTACCACTGGATCCAATCTCACTATATGTGGTAAATGGTAATTCATCTTGTTGTATATCTAACGATATATATTCCCCGACTTTGGTCTTTTGAATCTATTGCTTGTTCTCAGGTAACGTGTTTGGGCGGAGCGCAAAGATAAGTTAATGATTACTGTAACTACGTACATTCTGTATATTGACTTATAGTTTGCCTTTATTATAATGTATAAACTTATTGTATGTTTTAATTTTATAATGTCCATTATTGATTATTAAAACTGATATTCAGCAAAAGAGAGGGTATGTTTCCAATTAGATTCGTATTTTCAATGAAAATGAAAGGAAGCAGTGATGTTATAGGCTCCGTTTTGTTATAAATATGCATACAGTGAAGACGATGCAGCATTACGCCTCAACATTTCTGCTGTCAATTAAATTGTTAATATCAAAATGAAAATAGGCAGTTCCTTAAATCATGTTTTAATTTTATTGTTAAGATAGTGAAACAATGTACGTATGCAGGATGATGTGAATGAGGTTATAAAGTACACTGTTCCTTTTGAAGATTTACCTGACATGACCTGGGGAGTCTGTTTTCTATATCAAATTTGCAAAGTCTGAACTTACAAGGAGAGAATGCAGGACTGAACGGTGTGTAGGCTACTTAATATTGAGGAAAAGCCCCAATCAGAGAGGCAAATGTCTGCAGCCCCGCCTCCAGTTTAAGATGTCTCCGTTTTCCCCCCATCCACACTGAGACGGAGCAGCAGCGTTTTTGAATGAAAACGGCCTCTCCAGCATTTCCAAAATGCTCTGTTTTTGGCGCTCGAAAACTCCGGCGTAGTGTGGACAGATGGTGTAACCGTAGGAAATCTTATGCGTTTTAAAACGTGTGTAAACGGGGCCTCAGTGCGACTGGTACAATGGTCTCATTCCCTCAGAAATAGACATAATCAAAACAAGAGATATATAACTTCAGGTATCTTTTGAACCACTGCTAAGGGTGTGCCTCTACCTTGGGGTTTCTATTGAAATGACAATTTGTTCCTTATAGGTAGGGCCAGACGGAATCTGTGGACGTTTTTTGCTAATTCTGCGGAGAATTTTGGTAAAGTTCTGCGGATTTCTGTAAAATTATTTTGGGAGTATCATAACTAAAACCTTAATATATGAAACAAAAAATAATATATCTTTAACTTTTATTTTATTTTTAAAATGCAAATCCAATTAGATTTACTTTATTTGGTAATTAAAGCAAGTTTGTCATATAATATATCTAGTAAAAGACAGAAAATATTACTGTACATAGATCAGATGTACATTTTAACATTAGTCAATAATATTACTGAATTTAAGTAAAAAAAAAAAACTGAATAAATATAGATTTACTTATATTTACTCAAACAGAATTAATGATGGGCTAAAAATCTGCAGAATTCTGCACGTGCAGATTCCGGGTGGGCCTACTTATAGACAGAAACTCTTCAGAATCTGGCATGCTACTGAATGCAAATGCCTTTTGTTATTCAACACATTGCTTTCCTGGAGTAGATTCTTGGTTTGACTACTTTACGGAAAGTTTCGGGCCGATTCTGTAACCAGATTAGCCCATAGTGTGGAGCTTTATGCTCCATTCTATGTACATTTTGAAGTCAGGTATGCATCTTTTGATCTTGGATTTATCTTTGAGAATTTTATGTCTTGTATTAATTGTTAATGAATTGACTGAAGTATTGGCATAATTTACTATTTAATTATTCAAACAGAGTTTGTGTTATTAACTTAAAGTAGATTCAGTAAAGTCCATAACACCCTAAGCCACTGTACAGGTTAGTAAAGGACTAAAAGATGATAGACGGAGCAGTGTGGCACACTATATGATGTTCTTAGAGCTCCGACTAACACATTGGTATTAATTAAAGTATATTTAGACTCTAAAAGGACAATAATTTTTCTATCTAGAACAACAATTGTTAAGACAAATATAAATGTGGGTAGGCCTTCATCTCTAAACGTATAGTACTATTTAAATCATATGGTGATTATTCAAAGTTACTAATAGTTTAAGTAAATTGGTCTGCTTGATTCTATAGTAATGATTATGGTATGATTAAATAGTTTTGTCTTGATTTAGTAGATAGCAGATCTATGGGGACCACACAACAGATATTCTAAACCGAGTAAGTAGGGTTCTGCCTTTTAGAATAGTGGTTAATCGCCTCTGTTTAATGACCGAGACTGACATGCTTGTGTTTAAGAGATTGTAAACTCGGCCGGTACAAGACTCAGGATGTTATAGGAATCCGAATGAACGAGAATAATCTACAAAGACGAATCTAGAGAATATTCAAATTTTAATCTAAAGTAATATTAAAAGAAACAAAATAAACTTAGCAATGTTTTGTAATTGGAGTTAGATAAAACAAAGATAATTATATTAATATTCTAAACCACCTTAAACTAAAATTAGAGTCAGATATGAGTTAAATTTAAAGTAAATCAACATTGTGCACCGGAAAGGCCAAACATGCATTGAAACTTCAACCACCAGTAGACATTGTCGTGTTGCTAACTAGCTGGACATTATACCCGCCCATTAGTAACCATCTCTCCCCCATTAGCATAGACAGCCCTGAGTGAGAAGTAGCCGTCTGCCATTAGAGTTTTCACACCTGCTGAACATAAAGTTATGGCCCATTTCCACTGAGTTATGTGGTCCAGTACGCTTTTTCGTCCGTTTCCACTGTCAAAAGGTACCTAAAAGCGAACCGTACTATACCACTTTTTGGGTAACCTTACCAAGCACAACAAAAGGGTTCCAAAGGGTGGAGCTAGACATGCAGCTGAATGCCATTTGTTTATAGAGAAACATTACTAGCTTGCAACAAGCCAAGAAGAAAAGTAAAACACAGGAATCACCATTTTTAAATAGAGGTTAAAGTTGGCCATTTTTTACGATCATTGATTTGCAGCTATAATCGTAACCTTTTTATAGAAAAGTTAGTAATTAACATTTATACACAAGTATTTACGCATAAAAATCATTTGTTTAGTGCTTCTCACATGATATGTGAACTTCAAGCGAGAATGACGTCAACTGCAACTTTCTGTCATACACCAACTATTGATCACCAACTATTCCAGCATATGTTTTACACAGCGGATGCCCTTCCAGCTGGCAGCCAGTACTGGGAAACACCTATACACACTCATTCACACACACACACAATCATACACTGCAGCCAATTTAGTTCATCTAATCACCTATTGCGCATGTGTTTATACTGTGGGGGAAACCGGAGCACCCGGAGGAAACCCACAACAATGGAGGAAGAACATGCAGACTCCACAAAGAAATGCCAACTGGCCCAGCCAGGCCTCGAACCAGCGAACCTGTGAATCGATTCAGTTGTACCGAAACAGAGATTACAAATGTTACATTGTGGCTCTTGGAGCGGTTCACTTTCACACGGCAAAGTTTCTAAACGGACCAAAAGAGCTAAAACAAGTCACATGTGTGTAAACTCTCCTCACATTGGTCAATGTCAGGGTTTATTTTGCAGATTCCCTCTCAGCTTTCAGGAGAGGTGGTGGTTTGGTGCTGTTTGACAAGGTGCGCGCGACGTGTCTAAAAAGTGATGAGGAGAGATGCGGTGGGGAGAGGTGAGAAAGGTGAGCGATAAAGCCTATTTAAGGACCAGAGGGAGACGTGAGATTACCGGGAGATTATCACTCGTTTGCGGGCATCCGGAGACTCACGAAACTTCCCGGCCTACTCATAATTCTCTCTTCATATAGCCATATGCCTATTACATATCCATAAAACACAATGATATAACCGCGCTCGGATCGTATGCTTTCTCACTGCAATTGATCCGCTCCAGAGTTCGTTTCAATCGAGCCGAGACCACCTCATTCAAGCGATCTCGGAGCGATTGATTTGGCGCGGATCTGAGCGCGATTGGTGGTTTCACATATGCCAAACGAACAACGCTAAATGGGCAAACAAGACAGGTTCAGAAAAAAAAGTGTAGGTGTGAAAGCACCTTTAAAGGCTTAACTAGGTCAATCAGGCAAGTCATTGTATAACGATGATTTTTTCTGTAGACAATTGGAAAAAATATAGCTTTAAGAGGCTATTAATATAATATTGACCTTAAAATGGTTTATAAAAAAGTAAAAACTGCTTTTATTCTAGCCGAAATAAAACAAATAAGACTTTCTCCAGAAGAAAAAATATCATAGAAAATACTGTGAAAAATTCCTTGCTCTGATAAACATCATTTTGGGAAAAACGTTTGGGAAAAATCACAGGAGGGCAAATTATTTTTACTTCACCTGTATACTGTATATTTTTTTCTTCAAATTATAAGGCTGAAATCGAGCTTCAGGTTGGTCATGCAGAATTAAGGTGATTTATAGGTTTCTTTTAAACCATTTCCCTGTAAATGTGATCCTAGATGTAGCTTTCAATGTTTCATAGGTAACAGCAAGTCTTAGCATGTGGCTTTTTCCAAAGCAGACTGGATGTTGTTTAAAGTGAAATCAGGATGGTGCCGATAAGGTTCCTGCAAACATATGAAACTCCGAATCCAATCAAACTCCAACAAGCTCCTGTTCAGACGTATAAAAGAGATTCGTAATTCTCACTTCCACTGTTTGTTTCACTCTTTCAATTTTCTCTTTCCTGCTGTGAGGTCACTGATGGCTTCTGAGAGGAAAATGTGTAGTGTGGTCTTACAGCCCTGCTGCAGTAATTCACTCAGAAAGGGGTATTCTTTTCAGCTTTTCTTTTCAACTCTTTGTGTGTGTGGTAAGACGTTTCAAAAGTTTCTTCATAAGTCGTAGGATTTAATGAGAGTTAATGGAGCTTGTGGTGAATTCATTGTGTTGTGTACAGGATAATCAGCTCTAACATGTAGAATGAATGAAACTGAAGTGTTGTACGAGCTCTTTTGACGCATGTGCTTATTATAATGGAGTTGATGACGTTCAGATTGTCTGAGAAACAGCTGTTATTGACGAACTCGTTTTCAGGTCATTTCAGGACAGTTTGTCAACATCTTACTGCGTTTTTCTCATTACTGTTGATTTGCTTAAAGAAACTGAAGCCTATTGATAACTTTTGATTGGCTGATTGATTGATTTTTTTATTTTTTTAATGCTGTGACGTTATTTTATTTGCCATAATTTATTATCTGTTTATTTTTACCATAATGCTTGTATTTTGTTTGTTTTGTTTTGTTTTGTTTTGTTAAACATATTGCAGTTTCTATAGATGAATTACTATGTTTGTAAGTATTCAGGATGCGCGCACAGGGAGGTGGCAGAAAAAAAACCCCAGAGCGCTAGCATTTACAGCGAGGGAAGGACATCTGATGCGATACAGAGTTTGTTGTTGTCTTAGAAATAAGTTATATTGATTACATATTATATATATTATTTACATAATGCTTTCAGCTTAATATAACAGCTTGTCGCCCAGTGATAAGCATAGTGATTTGGCAAAATTAACGTTAAAGTGAGCGGCGTTTGTCTGACAGGTCTATTTGCGATAGCACCCTCCCAATGGATAGAAATGGCCAAGCATCCAACCCCAAATATACACTCTCATTAAAGCTTCAACTGTTTTAAGCAAGAAATAATGTTCCATGATTACCAGATTCAAAACTGTGCAGTGCTATAAACCGAGGTTCTGCCTAGCCAAAGACAAGGAAAAAAGACGGAGCTGTACAAGGCCTGGGTAATCATCATTTACATTTACATTTAGTCATTTAGCAGACGCTTTTATCCAAAGCGACTTACAAATGAGGACAAGGAAGCAATTTACACAACTATAAGAGCAACAATGAATAAGCGCTATAGGCAAGTTTCTGGTCTGTAAAGTCTAAGAAGGAAAGTATTAGTAGTATTAGCTTCTTTTTTTTTTGTGAACAGTTAGTGTGATATTCAGAGAGGCAATTGCAGAATAGGAAGTGAAGTGGAGACTAAATAGTTGAGTTTTTAGTCGTTTCTTGAAAATAGCGAGTGACTCTGCTGTTCTGATGCAGTTAGGGAGTTCATTCCACCAACTGGGCAGATTGAGCGTGAGCGTTTGCGAATGTGATTTCTTCCCTCTTTGGGATGGAACCACGAGGCGACGTTCATTCACAGAACGCAAGTTTCTGGGGGGCACATAGATCTGCAGAAGTGAGAGCAGATAAGAAGGAGCAAGGCCAGAAGTCACTTTGTAGGCAAACATCAGAGCTTTGAATTTGATGCGAGCAGCAACTGGCAGCCAGTGCAAACGGACTAGCAGCGGAGTGACATGTGCTCGTTTAGGTTCATTGAAGACCACTCGTGCTGCTGCGTTCTGGAGCAGTTGATGAGGCTTGATAGAGTTAGCTGGAAGCCCAGCTAGTAGAGAGTTGCAGTAGTCCAGTTTGGAGAGAACAAGAGCTTGAACAAGGAGTTGAGCTGCATGTTCAGATAAGAAGGGTCGGATCTTTCTGATGTTATAGAGTGCGAATCTGCACGATCGAGCAGTTCTAGAAATGTGGTCAGAGAAGTTTAGTTGGTCATCAATCGTTACTCCAAGGCTTTTCACCATTTTGGATGCAGTAATGGTTGCCCCATGCATCTGGATTGAAAAGTTATGGTGTAGAGTCGGGTTGGCAGAAACTACAAGCATTTCCGTTTTTGCGAGGTTCAGCTGAAGATGATGATGTTTCATCCAGTGTGAAATATCCAACAGGCAGGCTGAGATGCGAGCTGGAACCGAGGGATCATCAGGATGAAAAGAGAGGTATAGCAGCAAGCAAAATAACTGCAATATATCTAGAAAAAAAATCTAGTTTATTCTATTGGTTATTGCTAACAATATGTGATTTTTGTAATAAAAATGGAAAAGTTCAAAGGAAAAAATGTTTAATTACTTAAAATAAAATAAAAATAAACCACATTAAAAAAGCTGAAAATGAAAGCAAATTTAAAATATTAAATATTACCAAAGTAACATTAAGTCGGCAGTACAAAAAAACAACAACATATTTTTCAAATAATAGGAATCTTAATTGTGTTGAAAACAATTCAAAGGTGCTTCCCAGCTTCCTCACTCTCCTCCTGTCAGGGAGTCCGGTGGAAAAGTTCAACCCGAACCGTTTGTCACTTGCCAAACTCTTTAAAATATTGCAGTGAGTGGACTTCAGGGACTCGCCCAGGAGAACATCTAGTTTGACAAGTCCAGATACAACGAGGCTGAAAGATGCTTCATATGCAAACATATGAAACTCCGAATCCAATCAAACTCCAACAAGCTCCTGTTCAGACGTATAAAAGAGATTCGTAATTCTCACTTCCACTGTTTTTTTCACTCTTTCAATTTTCTCTCTCCTGCTCTGAGGTCACTGATGGCTTCTGAGAGGAAAATGTGTAGTGTGGTCTTACAGCCCTGCTGCAGTAATTCACTCAGAAAGGGTTTTTTTTTTTTTCGAGGAAAAAAGACGGAGCTGTACAAGGCCTGGGTAATCATCAGCAAGCAAAATAACTGCAATATATCTAGGAAAAAAATATAGTTTATTCTATTGGTTATCGCTAACATTGTGATTTTTTTTATAAAAATGGAAAAGTTCAAAGGAAAAAAATGTTTAATTACTTAAAATAAAATTTACATTAATAAAGCTGAAAATGAAAGCAAATTTAAAATATAAAATATTACCAAAGTAACATTCAGTCAGCTGTACAAAAAAACAACAACATATTTTTCAAATAATAGGAATCTTAATTGTGTTGAAAACAATTCAAAGGTGCTTCCCAGCTTCCTCGCTCTCCTCCTGTCAGGGAGTTCGGTGGAGAAGTTCAACTCGAACCGTTTGTCACTTGATAAACTCTTAAAAATATTGCAATGAGTGGACTTCAGGGACTCGCCCAGGAGAACATCTAGTTTGACAAGTCCAGATACGACGAGGCTGAAAGATGCTTCTACGAGGGCGCCAACGGCATCCCTCAGACATCTCAGCATCAGAATGCCAGCAAGTCTGAGGATCAGAGCAAACTGCTCTCACGTTTGAAGAGTCTTGAACTGGACAACAAGAATCAGCACAAAGTAGTGGATGAAATGAGAGCCACACTATTCAAAGTGGAGTTCAGAATGGCCACACTGAAGAACACCCAAGCACCAGCTACAAAAGGAGTTACTGTCACCAAGGCTGCTCCTGTCCAGAAGCCCAAGGTGGAGGAACACAAAGGTGCAGATTATGAAGACGACGACATTAACCTGTTTGGCAGTGGTGAAGAAGACGAAGAAGCAAAGTGCATTCAAGCAAAGCGTGTGAAGAAACACTCCCAGAGAAAAGACCAGCCCTCATCGCCAAATCCTCCATCAAACTTTGTGACGATGAGAGGGACGTGTCAAAGCTAGAGGAGTGTGCTTGCTCTGTTCAGATGGATGGGCTTCTGTGGGAAGCTTCAGAGCTGGTCCCCGTCAGCTACGGCATCAAAAAGCTGCAGATCGAAGACGACATAGTGGAAACAGACATTCTGGAGGAGGAGATTACCCAGCTCGAGAACTACATCCAGACTGTGGATATTGCCGCCTTCAACAAGATCTGAGCCTCTCGCCATGAACCATCACCTCACACAGAGTTACTGCTGCTTTTATATCACACGATTACCAATAAAACTGTTCAGCCACGTCAACAAAAAGAAAAGTAAACAATTCAATACCTATTTATTCTTTACGTGAAATATAGTTCCCTGTTTTTTTTTCCTTCTCCATCTCTTTCTTTACCTTTGGGCTGAAATATGACAGGGAAATGTTCTTGGCATGTTGTGCATATTAATGATCCCCATTTGCATGCTCACAGGAGCCTCCGATGTTTCATCGTATGGAAGATGAAAGCAAATGTAAACAACAGGATGTTAAGAATGGTTTATTCGTGGTATGATGAGCACCTGAAGGTTTTAGAGCCGTGCATTAAGCATTTTAAATGAGGCGGAAACAGACTGTTAAATGGACTATCACACTTCCAGATCTGAATCCAGAAGCTGATCGGATTGAAGCGTGACATTTGCGTTAGCACTGTGACTCATGTAGTCTGTGGACGTAGTGACTAAGCCAGAAACTAATGTGAAAGGTTCCTATTCAGCCATTCTGAGAAAAGCACAACAGACCCAGCAGCTGATATTGCCTGTCTCTCTCTTTTTTGTCCACAGGCGAGCTGATCTGGCTTTGACACTGGGGACGTCTCTTCAGATTAAACCCAGCGGAGATCTGCCTCTTCTGACCAAACGAACAGGAGGAAAACTGGTTATAGTTAACCTTCAGCCTACCAAACATGTACGTCTCTGCACTTGAAAATACACATTAAAAGGAATGTGCTCTTGTGTACGTTTTAGCATTTCAGCATTTGATGTTAGCTTAAAGGGATGGTTCAACCAAAAAAAACCCTTTGCTTGTATCAAACCTTTAGGAATTACGCACTTCTGTTGGACACAAATGAAGATATTATGGAACATTTAATATACACAGGGTGGGCCATTTATATGGTTACACTTTAATAATATGGGATTGGTTGGTGATATTAACGTCCTGCCTATGGCGCATTAGTGTATGTGAGGGGGCATACTTTTCAAGATGGGTGGTGACCATGGTGGCCATTTTGAAGTCGGCCATATTGGATCCAACTTTTGTTTTTTCAATAGGAAGAGGGGCATTTGACACATCAAACCTATTAGGATATTTACAAGAAAAAATATTTTAACGTAACTTTATTCTTTCATGAGTTATTTACAAGTTTCTGATCACTTATAAAATGTGTTCCATGTGCTGCCCATTGTGTTGGATTGTCAATGCAACCCTCTTCTCCCACTCTTCACACACTGATAGCAACACCGCAGGAGAAATGCCAGCACAGACTTCCAGTGTTCGTAGTTTCAGGTGCTGCACATCCAGAACGGTGTTTAACTGGTGCCGTGAACTGAAGCCCAGGAGGACACTTAAGCGCATCACTGAGATTGTGATGTTTGATGCTAAATTGCTTTTAATTGTTTAAAATAAACTCACTGAATAATATTAAAGTGATGGTTACGTCATTTCTGCATTTTAAAATCTCGCCAACAGCTGGAGGTTTATTGTACACGGCATGTTACTGCAATGTTTACAGTGCTGGTCCTATACGTCCGGGTTTCTTCCCAGCGCAGCCTCGCTTTGGTTCTTTAAAATGGCGGCCGCGTGTAATAAGCGTATTGATGAAGGCAGTCGCTTGCTTTATTCGTAAATGAATCAGCAGTTTAGAATGAATCTATTTAATTTGTTAATTTGTTATTCATTAATAAAAATTATCTTTTCCTTCGTTTTTTTAAAGGAATCAGCCATTTTGAACAAATCGTTTGAGTTGATGATTCAGTGATCAATTAATGAAGACAGTCACTTGCTTTGTTTCTTAATGAATCAGCAGTTGTAATGAATCAGTGATTTGATGATCCATTAATAAAGACAGTTATTGGCTTTGTTTTTAAATAAATCAGCAGTTTTGAGTAAATCACTTGAATAAGTGATTCCAAGATCCATTGATGAAGGTAGTCGCTTCTTTATTCATAAATGAATCAGCAGTTTTGTTTAATCAGCAATTAATTCAATCAATTGTCAATTATCCATTAATAAAGATGGTCACAGGCTGCATTTCTAAATGAATCAGCACTTTTGAATGAATCAGTTCAATCAATTGTCAATGATCCATTAATAAAGACAGTCACTGGCTTTGTTTCTGATTAATCTACAGTTTCGAACAAATCGTTTCAATTGATCTAATGATTGATTCATAAAGACAGCCACTTGCTGTCTTTACTTAATTTCTTGCTGTCTTTACTTTACTCACTTTACTTAATTTCTGAATAAATCATCAGTTTTGAATAAATTGTCAATGATATATTGATAAAGACTGTCACTGGTTGCATTTCTAAATGAATCAGAAGATTGAATGAATCAGCAGAAGCAATTTGTAAGTGATGTGTTATAAAAGACGATCCCTGGCTTTGTTTCAAATGAATCAGCAGTTTTGAGTGAATTAGTTGAATCAATTGTCAATGATCGATTAATAAAGACGGTCACTGGCTTTGTTTCTAAGAATCAGCAGTTTTGAATGCATCAATCACATCAATGATCCCATGATGTATTGATAAAGACAGTCACTGGCTTCATTTGTAAATGAATCAGCAGTTTTGAATCAATCAGTGATTTGATGATCCATTGATAAAGATGGTCACTATCTTAATTTCTACATGAATCAGCAGGTGGAATGAATCAGTTGAAGCAATTTGTCAGTGATGCATTGATAAAGACAGTCACTGGCTTTGTTTCTAAATGAATCAGCAGTTTTGAGCAAATCATTTGAGTCAGCGATTCAATGATCCATTCATGAAGACAGTTGCTTGATTAATGGTTAAACCTTTTGCATTATTCATCTGAGGGTACTGAGAAAATGTTCAATTTTCACAACAACTGCTTTAACATTTTTAATGATCAAGTCAGCATATTGAACTGATTTCTGAAGGATTGTGTCAGACAAAACGTCAGTAATGATGCTAAAAAGTCAGCTTTAAATCCAAGAAATAAATTGCAATTTAAAACATATACAAATAGAAAACAGCACTATTGAATTGTAATGTATCAACCACATTTGAGCATTGATTAATTCAGTTTTGACCCGAATGAGCAAACAGCACAGCAGCTTACTCCTTACAATAATCTCTTTCTATTAGCCCTCATCTCCCATGTGAAATCACACACAGTCTGAAATCTGCCAGCATGCATGGCTCTGAACACACAGCATCACAAACACACATATTAGAGTCCTTCAAAAAAAAACACCTACGCTAAACTAAACCTCTCCTGACCATTATTAAAACGATTCTGATTAAGCAGAGAGCCGAGTGGGTTTTCTCTTTAGCTCATATCGTTAGTCTGTCATTATCATGAGGCTGGAAGGTCTTCTAACAGATTAATCCTATTGGTTTTAAGACATGTTTTTATCTGCCCGCGTTTGACTCATGTTTCATCCGAAGGTTATTTTTTTTCTCTGTCTTACCTCATTTCCTCCACTTGCTTTCAACATCTCGGCTCCCAAATTGGATTTATTTTTTATTTTTTGGTTCGGATTTCAAAGCTGGTCTTATGTGCAGCGTGTTATTCCACACGTCAGATTGGGTTTGCAGGGGAGTTATAGCTGCTTAATGTGTAGAGAAACAAATTTTGACATTTCTTGCATGGTTCCATCATTTTATTTAATAATCTGTGTTTGATTAAGGCGAGCATGTATTTAAAGTTAACTAGTGTCTGACACGGGTATGCTGGAGAATGCTAAAACAAAACAAATAAGCACAAATGTGTATTTTCTGGACAATATTATATCATAGTGAAATCATTGATTAAATTTGACACAATTTTTGACCCATTACCTGATTTACAACATATAAAGAGGGTTACAGCATGAGTGAGACCCTATCATGGAAGGGGGTAAAAGTTGTACAACTGGGCCACATATTTGCCCCATTGATATAGACTGGGGATGTAACAACTCCTTAAAATACATTGATCCCATAGACTTCCATAATAAATGCATGGGATAGACTTGAAATCAGTCTATCCCATGCATTTTTAATGGGATAGGGCCGCCATTTTAAAAGCAAAATCGAGGAAGCAGTGGGAAGAAACCTGGAAGTGTTGCATGAGTCACACAGGAACGTTGTGTACCTGGCTGTGTATCTCATCAGTGAAGAAAAAGTGATTCTTCCATTGTGGCTAGTGTGGCGCAGATGCTAGAACCCGCCTTTACGCATGCTCGACATCATAAATTGTATAGCAAGTGTAAACACATTAATCGGATATGGTTCACAATTAAAGAGCCCCTGTTATACATTAAAAAGGGTCATATTTTGGTTTTAAGGGTCTCCAACAACAGGCTGATATGCATGCAAGGTCAAAAAACACTTTCATTGTCTTATAATATGCATTTACTTTTACCTAATTATCCCAGACACTCACACATAAACTGTTCAGCGATTAATTTGTTCCCAAACCCCCTGCGCTGATTGGACCGATGACAGCCTGTTGTGATTAGTCGACAGTGTTCAGAGAAAGACAGAGTGAAATGCCCACCGCGGTTTATCAACAATATTGAAGTAGTCAGAGTGCAGAGTGTATGTGTGAGCATACCTACCTGTTTTTGTGTAAGCATACTCAAATTATGGGTGTCAGGTCTGAGCATTCCTAGATGAACAGTTTCCTGAAAAGTGGATTGGTCGTTGGGGGCCAGTTGAATGGCCCCTAAGGTCTCCCGATCTGACCCCTTAAGACTGTCTTTGTGGTCATCTGAAGGCAATTGTCAATTGTATGACGATACAAGATGTGCAGCACCTGAAACTATGGATACTGGAAGCCTGTGCTGGCATTTCTCCTGCGATGTTGCTATCAGTGTGTGAAGAGTGGGAGAAGAGGGTTGCATTGACAATCCAACACAATAGTAGGCACATTGAACACATTTTATAAGTGATCAGAAACTTGTAAATAACTCATGAAAGAATAAAGTTATGTTAAAACCAAGCACACCATTGTTTTTCTTGTGAAATTCCCAAACAGGACGTTGAAATCACCAACCATTCCCATTTATTAAGGTGTATCCATATAAGTGGCCCATCCTGTATTTATATATATATATATGATTTGTTAAAAAAACATATACAAACTACTTATGAGTATAAATTCTTTTTAAAATAATTACTATTTCTGTTTAAGTGATCCAATAATTTAAGTGAATAACCACATAATATTCCTCAATGAGTATATTTATAAGACAGCAAACATTTTTTCAGTGATTCAATGATCCATTGATGAAGGCAGTCAACAGTGTTATTCAGACACCTGATCCTTCCTTTAACAAACAGCCGATGAATCCCCTGTTTTAAGCATGTAGATTCCAGAAGCACTCGTCAGAAAAATGACGGGAACACAGTACAAGGCTGGGGCAATAATGCTGAGGTATTTTTGCAAAAATAAGACTCTTCACAGCCTCATCTTTGGGTAGGAAAAATAACACTAACTTTCCCTCACACTTCCAATAATATCTAGCTGAGCTTGACTTGATTCAGCCGGGATCTGCTAGTGTGCTAGTGGGTGAGGCCGCAGGTTTCAATTTTCCCAAGTTTGGACGTGCAACAATTGGGCGGGGCTTAAGTTTCGTATTGACGTCACTCTGAAACGGCTAAAAACTTGATATTAAGACAATTCATTCTAACCACTATGAGCCGACTCTTTTTTTAAATGAATCAATAGTTTTAAACGGTGCACTTTCAGATTTAAGCCTTAGCTGGATATTTCACTTCACTTAAAGGGCCATGAAACCCCCTCGTTTCAGCAGGGTGTTTTCACACCTCTACTTTGGAAAAAGTCAGAAAAGTGGGCGTGTCCAGCTCTGTTTAGGGGGGAGTGTCGAAGGAAGAAACGAGGCTTGGTGTGGGAGTGTCTATTTGGGCGCGCTGAATTTCAGAGTCAAACTTAGAAACTTAGATGCACACGGCAGATAGCGTCAGAAAGCCGCGTGTGTTATTCCGGTCACAAAATCCAACACGAGGTTATAGTTTGGTTGTAACTGTTAGTGCTAACTATTGCACTCGGTGCAATAGTTTGTTTGATACGAATAAAATACGAACTGAATAAACAAAGAGCGCTGGTCGCTCACTTACCAAATCTGTAGAGACAGGACAATCACCAGCAACTAGAGCCGTGTCTTTATTAAGAGGAGACTACAAGCGAATTCGGATCTCAGCGTTTGCTGATGAGAACAGCTCTCAGGTAAACAATAATCTTTCTTAGACACGTAAGTTATTGTTGTCAAGCGTCGTGTACACTGTTAATCCACACATGACTCCAGCTGAGCTCTCACAGAGAGAAAATGAAAACAAAACTTAACTGCAGCAAACTATAAAAGCAACACTTCACGCTTGTTTTGCCAACACAACGTGGCGTCTTTGCCGTCTACACTCTGACAGTAATGAATATTAATGAAGTTGCACAATAGAGCGCGCTGATTGGTTTGAACCAAGCCTTACTCATGCATTAATGCAACACACTGTAAGACGTAATAAGACTCACTCTGGCACAGACGCCCAGTCTGCACGCTGGAATACACGCTATTATGTCATGACCGTGACGCAGCTTCAAAAATTCGTTTCAAACCGGAAGTACGAATTTGCTTGAAATAACGCAAAAACAACCAATTTACACTTTTTAGTGAAATATAGGTGTCCTAATAGTGTTTTTAACAGTGTGTGACACATATACGACTGTCAACAGCTCAAAAAATGTGTTTTGGTGTTTCGTGATCCTTTAAAGCTGTTACGTACTACATGGCATTCTCAAAAATTCATAATAAAGGCTCTTTAAAAGAACGTGTAAACAGACAGGCAAAAAAAAAAAAAATCAGATATAGGCAACAAATTAGAATCTGGCATCAAGACATGACAGTGTAAACAGGGCCTTATAGAGATTTTGATTTAGTTTGATGCCTAATCTGCTTTTAATTGTTTAAATTAAACGGAACTGATTGATATTCAAGTGATGTTTACACCACATCTGCACCTTGAAATCGCGACAGCAGCTGGAGGTTTATAGTCCTCATCATGTTGATGCAATGTTTACAGTGCTGATCCTAAACTTTCGGGTTTCTTCCCATGGCGGCTGCGTGAAATAAGCGTATTACTGTGAAGCCTTTAACTGTAGCAAACACCTTTCAAAGTAAAATCCTTTCTGTTTTCAGTGCAGCGCAACACACTGTACAGTTGCTTACACTGAACAATGTTACTTTTGTTTTGTAGGACAAACACGCTCACCTGCGTATATACGGTTACGTCGATGATGTCATGGGTCAGCTCATGAAGCTGCTGGGATTGGACGTTCCGGAGTGGGCCGGGCCAACCCTCTGCGAAGACTCGGGTGGAGATCTGGACATCCTGCCATACGGAGCCTGGAAGAAGGAAGTGAAGATCGAGCTGAAGATCGAGGAGAGTAAACACACCGTCTCAAAGAAACGCAAGAGGAAAGAGCAGCACGCTGAGGAGGGCTACAAGAATGGTGTTAAAGTAGAAGAAGAGATGAAAGAAGAGGGAAAGGAAAGTGACTCTCACGTACACACACACACTTGAACAGACCTCTTCATAGAGCTGGAGCACACAGACACTGAACCCCAGACTCACTGTTTCCACTGTGTTTACATTATAACGCCTGTCAGATGCTGAATTTGTGCAAGTACACCGAGTAGGAGGAGGAAGTGATGTCATAGGGCCACGAGTGTAAGTTAGCTGAGCTTTTAGGTTGCCACTTGACCTCTGCAGTTATTGTGGATGGAGATGAATCGTGGTTTTGTACTGTCAAGTTTATTCTAACTTCAATTAAATCAGGTTTGTAAAAACATGTTTTATTGTTTTACCCCAAATCCTCAAAGGCCAGTGTTATGGTTAAACTGGTGACCGTGTTTACTGGTGTCCCTTTCCAGGTGTAAGCTATTCACGTTTGCAGATTAGCAGATTCGTCACTTTTTCCCCTTATCAAAACATGCCCATACCAAATACACATTCTTATTACTTGGTGTCAGTGTCATTGTAAACATTATAGATTTTAACATCTGTGTAGCAGAACAGTATATAACCAAAATTAATCTAAAAAACAATTAAAATTTACGTCATCAATAGGATTCAAACTCGTGTAGTTAAAAGGTTCAGCACACGTATCACTTATAAGCAAAAGACAGAGAGAAAAGCCCACGGCGGCTATGAAATGGCAGCCAGAGAATATGTGAGAGCCCAATGCAGGAATGCAATAAAGCAATGCAGTTAAACGCCAGCATATCGCTCTACTCTTAACCCTAATCCTAAGTTATAACAACACACATCTAGTCTTAATCCACACAGTGGCAAAAGTTGAACTATTTTGAAAATTGACCGCGACGTGGTCAAGCAAGAGAGGTATTTTTGTGGACAGACGATGAGGTCGAGTTGTTACTAAACGTAACAAATGAATAACTGCACAATGGCGCCTTAAACAGACAATAGTGCAAACAACGCTCCCATTTCTGTGTCCATGTTGTTGTTAACATTGGCCGGTCTGCTGTCTTCCGGTAGCGGTAAAGCCATGTGTTATAGTCATGTGATAGGGGCTTGACGAATAAGGGAAGGATACGCAATGAAACAAAAGTCCCAATCAGGTAGCGAATGTCGGCAGCCCCGCCTCCGTTTTCAGATTTCTCCGTTTTCCCCCATCCACACTGAGATGGAGAAGCAGCGTTTTAGAATGTAAATGTGCTCTCCAGCGTTTACGAAACGCTCCGTTTTTGTCGCTCGAAAACTCCGGCGTAGTGTGAACGAATGGCGTAACCATAGCAAAACTTATGCGTTTTAAAACAAAAACTGCATTAGTGTAAACGGGGCCTTAGTCCCTTTATTAATCCAGGGTCGCCACGACGGAATGAACTGCCAACTTATCCAGCACGTTTTTATGCAACGGATGCCTTTCCCGCCGCAGTCCATCTCTGGGAAACATCCACACACACTCATACACTACAGACAATTTAGCCTACCCAATTTACCTGTACCACATGTCTTTGGACTGTGGGGGAAACCGGAGCACCCAGAGGAAACCCACGCGAAGGCAGGGAGAACATGCAAACTCCACACAGAAACACCAACTGACCCAGCCGAGGCTCAAACCGGCGACCTTCTTGCTGTGAGGCGACAGCACTACCTACTGCGCCACTGCATCGCCTATAGAACTTCATGTAAAAGCTAAAAACGTTTTTGCACAGGCCTATCTAAATGGTTAATGATCAACTGATGATCAACTGTAAAAAAAAAAAAGGTTGGACCTCTTCCCAACAGGGAAAACATAGGCAGAACTATATATGCTAAACTTTGTCTTCCGAATACAAGACCATATTTTCACTTGCCTACAGAAAATGCTTCTTGATTTAAGAATATTTAGATATTTGGTCAAGAGATAACCTTATAGCTCAATGTATGAAAGGCTTTTTTTTTCCAGTGTGAGTCTTTAAACGTGCAGTATGAAGTGTGTGTTGGGTTTGACAGGGACGGCGACTGATGAACGGGGGACACTGTCTCAACATGATCCACCAGCAGCCGGAGAGACTGTTAACACGTCCCCGAGGTGACATCAACGCCGTTCTGACAGTCCGCTTGTGATCCAGACGCTTCTGAGAGAACAATTGAAAGCCTTTCTAACCCTCTCGTGTCTTTGCCTGTTCAAAAAAGCGCTCATGCAGAAACGTCAAATCAAACAGCAGAGACACACGGGGAAATGGGGGAACCAGATCGCTCCAGGGACGAGAGCTGTTCCGGTAAAGCCAGCGGACGCTTTTTCTTCTGATCAAATATGAATGTCAACCGGACGGAAAACTCGAGGAACAAAGTCGGGTTCCTTCCAGAGGCTCCCGATGTACTAATTTGCCACATGAATCTGCTTTAAAGTCTACAGAGATTATTGTTTTATATCATTCTTTGTTGATTTTCAAATATTCAAACGCAATGACTTACAAATTTGGTCTAACAAACATTTACACAACATTGATTCATTTTCCTTCGTCTTAGTCCCTTATTTATAAGGGGTTGCCACAGTGGAATGAACCGCCAACTATTCCAGCATATTTTTTACACAGCAGAGGCTTTTCCAGCCTCAACTCAGTACTGGGAAACCTACGCCAGCACTGGGAGAACATGCAAACTCCACACAGAAATGTCAACGGACCCAGTCGGGGACTCGAACTAGCGACCTCCTTGCTGTGAGGCGACCACTGAGCCACCGTTAAGCCTGATAATGAAAAAATAATAGATAATCAAAATAAGTAACTAATAACTGCATCAAAATAATAAAAAAGTTTTTATCTAAATTAGTGTAATCCTCTTTAATTTAATTATTTTCTGAATAATTTACACTCAGTCGCCACTTTATTAGGTACACCTGTTCAACTGCTCTTTAATACAAATTCAACCAATCACATGGGGGTGACTACCTCCAGTTAATGACTCCTTCCAGCAGGATAACGCACCATGTCATAAAGCACAAATCATCTCAGACTGGTTTCTTGAACATGACAATGAGTTCACTGTGCTCAAATGGCCTCCACAATCATCAGATCTCAATCCAATAGAGCTTCTTTCGATTGTGGTGAAAAATCTGCAGCAACCTTGTGATGCTATCATATCAATATGGAGCAAATTCTCTGAGGAATATTTCCAGTACCTTGTTGAATCTATGCCACAGAATATTAGGGAAGTTCTGAAGGCAAAAGGGGGTCCAACTCGGCACTAGGAATAAAGTGGCCGGTCGGTGTATGTCTTTAAAGTAATCTATAAAATCTTGCCAGATATTAAAGAATTTGTCTTCTTTCTTTTATCATAATATTCTGGAAATATTTTACTACGTTTTTGTTTGGACCAGTGTAAGTGGTGTATTAGTTTGAATTGTATGAGGCCATGCCTTGCACATAACGACTAAGCCCACATGAAATCTGCATGCTTAATAATCTGCAGATTTCCACCAAGCGGCAACCTCCTGCTCTCCCTCGGGAAGCCAATACGGAAGTAACTAAAACTGCAATTCATCGACTCGCCTTTTGGGGTCACTGACTGCAATGGTATATTGGCCAATTTTACAGCTGATAAAACATGTTCACAGCCTGGTACAAAAGATGGCTTTGGTGCATATAGCTAATATTAACCTTCATGATAACTATGGGGGGGTGAATTTCTTTTATAACACATCCATTTGATTTTTATTAAGTTTTATTAAGTTTTATTAAGTCTGCATAATTAAGGGCGTAGCCACTTGAGAAACTAAATTTTGAAGCTGCGTCACGGCCATGAGATCTTAGCGTGTGCTGCAATCATTCATGAGTAATGCCTAGTTCAGACTGCGTGATTTTAGCCCCGATTTTAGCTCGCCGACAGGTTTTGAGAAATCGCCGACAAATGCCTGAAATCACAGGCCAATCACTGCTCGTGCATGTGAGTGACAATCACACAGTATGAACTTTCAAAGACGCGATCTGAGAGAATCGCAGATAAGTCGCCGATGCCAGCGAGATATTTGGCATGCTAAATATCTGGAGCTGTCGGCGATTCAAATCATACCGTGTGAATTGAGTTTTGACTGAAAATAACATCGATCGTCTACAGCCAATAAGAGAGCAGCTTTCACTTGTGTGTGCGTGTGTGTATACCTGCTGCAGGCTAGCGGGAGGCTGGGGAAGAAGTTAAAAGCGATCTTTTTCGGTTTATTCGGACCCACGAAATGGAGGAAAAACTAGTGGAGGTTTGACAGGACTCAGGAGCAACCGTGTCTGTTTGACGTTTCATACATAAAGAAATTAGTTTATTATCAACGTTAAGGAGAAATGGCTAATTCCCTTTAAACCTAGGTGAGCAAATATTGACATTTTTTACCCCATTAAAGGCTTCTTTCTCATTATGTAGTTAATAACAAAAGACGTACTACGTGTTTTTGGCTGTGAGACGTAGTTTGGACGAACTTGTCGGCGATTCTTCATATAGTAAAGTCATGCAATGTGAAGGTCCTTGTCACAGATCAATCTTGCAGTGTAAACAAAGCAGTGACAAAACGCTAGCCCAGATAGTCATGCTGTGTGAAAACATCAGTGACACGATTACTTTGAAAATCCTGCAGTCTGAACTCGGCATAAGGCTTGATTCAAACCAATCAGTGCCCTCTATTGTGTGTGCGGTGGAACTTCATTAATATGCTAAATAGCTTTCAAGACTGTTTTACCTGTAGTGTTCAGATGGCAGAGAGACGCCACGTTGTGTTGCCAAGTGGGAGAACAAAAATTGTTTGGAGATACGGGTCGTCAGTGTTGCTTATATAATTTGCTGCAGTGAAGGTTTTGTTTTCATTTTCCCTCTATGAGAGCGCAGCTGGACTCAAGCGTGGATTAGTGCACGCGACAAGCAACAGAAATACGTGTCTAAGGAACATTGTTTACCCGTGAGCTTTTCTCATCTGGAAACGGTGAAACCCGGATTTCTCCTCTTAATAAAGACGCGGCTCCAGTTGGTGTTGATTGTCCTGTCTCTACAGATTTGGTAAGTGCGATCAGTGGTCTTTGTTTGTTTATTCAGAGGCAAAGTTAGTTCATATCGTCAGCAGTACTCTTTCAGTGTTTAAAGACGGACCTTAGTCAAATGATTTTCTAAGTTACTAAAGTTTACAGTAAGTTATTATCACTACAATATTATGGACTGAAAGATCCGCTGTTAATGCTGCTCTCCGAGTGTAAACATGTTAACACCACAATCAAACTTACCGTCTTGTAAGATTTTCGCCGCATTTTGTGACAGGAATAACACACTCGGCTTTCGGATGCTACCTGCCGAGTGTATCTAAGTTCCAGAGAAAAGCAGAGGGTTTTTTCCTCTCATTTGCCGTGCAGTAACTAACATTGCATTAAAAATACACGCTTCCGGCAGTTCCTCGAATCAATTACCTCGTTTGTCACGAGGGGCATGAATGAAATTCCTGAATGAAAGAGCCAAACTGCAGTTAAAGTCCACCATTTAATAATTTGGCGAATTATTCGATTTGATGTCCATGTAAATACAGTCCCTAGCTGCATCCCAAATGACACACTATACACTATGCACTCATGCACTAAGTACTTATGCACTTACACACTCAACAGGATAGTATATGCATGTAGTGGCGTCCCAAATGGCACACTAATGTTTTTTTACTAAGCGGAAATTCAAACCGTTTCCCTGATGACGTTTGACGGTTGCCAAATGAGTGAAATAAACGACCGTATTATCAAGTAATACCTGCCGTGAGTATTGCCGCATTCACCATCGGGAGGCGCTATAATCACTCTTGTAGGAGAATTTAGCTTTCACCATCCAAAATAAATAAAGTTATCCAACATGTGCGTCCGATAGCTCCGCCCCTTCCGCTACGTAAGCAAACCTGCGGTCGTTGAGTGCGTGAAGTGTCCATCATTACACACTTCATTTTAGCGGCTGAATGAGTGCATCATCCGGGTAATTAAAGTGCACTTACTATTTTTAGAGTTTTCAGTGTGAACACACTACTTACACTATTTATACCACAAAATAGCGTAGAATAGTGCATAAGTATGCGATTTGAGACACAGCTTATGTCTTTCTCCTCTGCGACGTGTGTTTGTTTTTGCCTCTGTAAAAATCAGCGCATGCCCAAACCCACACTCCCATTTTTATGCAAATTTTTACAGACCTTTCCTCTTTCCCTCCTCCGACACTCCCCCCAAAACAGAGCTGGACACGCCCACTTTTCTGACTTTTTCCAAAGTGTGAAAAAACCCTGCTGAAACAAGGGTTTCATGGCCCTTTAGTAAACTAAATTGGCCGTTGTGTATGAGTGTAAATGTGAATGTGTATGGCTGTTTCCCAGTATGGGGTTGCGGCTGGAAAGGCATCCGCTGCGTAAAACACATGCTGGAATAGTTGGTGGTTCATTCAGCTGTGGCAACCTCTAAAAATAGAAACTAACCTGAAAGAAAATGAATGAATGACTTGCTTTGTTAATCAAATAAGTGAATCTAATTGGATTTGCATTGTAAACATTTAAAAAAAGAGTGGAACGTGAGATTGACAGGTGGATTGGTGCAGCGGCAGCAGTAATGCGGTCGATGTACCGGTCCGTTGTGGTGAAGAAGGAGATAAGCCGAA
Organism: Danio rerio; assembly: GCF_052040795.2. Lineage (NCBI taxonomy): Eukaryota > Metazoa > Chordata > Actinopteri > Cypriniformes > Danionidae > Danio > Danio rerio. The sequence goes on along the minus strand of NC_141022.1, from coordinate 56,667,204 downwards.
AGGCAAAGCTCTTGATTTACCGGTCAATCTACGTTCCTACTCTCACCTATGATCATGAGCTTTGGATCATGACTGAAAGGACAAGATCTCGGATACAAGCGGCCGAAATGGGTGAGGAGCTCTGACACCCGGGAGGAGCTCGGAGTAGAGCCGCTGCTCCTCCACATCGAGAGAAGTCAGCTGAGGTGGCTCGTGCATCTGTTTCGGATGCCTCCTAGAGGCCTACCTAGGGAGGTGTTCCAGGCATGTCCCACCGGGAGGCGGCCTCAGGGAAGACCCAGGACACGCAGGAGGGACTATGTCTCTCGGTTGGCCTGGGAACGCATCAGGATCCCCCCGGAGGAGCTGGAGGAAGTGTCTGGGGTTCTCTCCTAAAACTGCTGCCCCCGCGACCCGGCCCCGGAAAAGCGGCAGAAGATGAATGAATGATATATTACGTTTTTAGTTACGATACTTCCAAAATCATTCTGTGTAAATCCACAGATTTCTTTTTTTATCATTGTTTTTGAAAATTTCTATGCAGAAATAGCAAAAAATGTCTGCAGATTCTGTCTGGCCCTTCCGATGATGACTTATGGATCTGTTCAAGGGCTCTCTCCCATTGGTCATCACTAATTTCCACACCTAAATCTTTCTGAAGTCTACAAAGATTCTTCCAACAGTGGCCTACAAAAGCTTTTAGTCAACAAAAAAAGCTCTGACAGAGTCCTTACAGAGACCTTGAGAAGTGGCAGATGCTGTGGTGCGGGGAAAACTCAAAAAATCCTCTGCAAATTGTCTAAATGAGTTCTTTTCAAGGCATCGCTGAGAGCCGCGTCATTGAAATCGACATAGTGATTGTCAACAGATCGATCTGCGTTTTGTATGACGCGCAGGCCGCTCTCTGCTGTGGTGCAGGAAGAAAAGGATTATGGTTCAAATGGTTTTGGAAGTGGATGGTGCATAAGTGCTGGAAGCAAAAAATATAGAGAAAAATAGCCCAAAAGAAAAAATGTCTTTTTGGGATCTGGATATGTGAAAATCCATTAAAATCAGCATGAAACAGAAGTAAAGATTGTTCATTTTTTCTTTTTATCGTGAAGTACAGGGTGACACGGTGGCTCAGTGGTTAGCACTGTCACCTTACAGCAAGAAGGTCACTGGTTCGAGTCTTTCTGTGAGGAGTCTGCATGTTCTTATCATGTTCTTTGTCTGTAATATATGTGTATGAAAGGATGTTTCCCAGTACTGGGTTGCAGCTGCAGGGGCATCCGCTGTGCAAAACACATGCTGGATAAGTTGGCGGCCGCTGTGGCGACCCCGGATTATTAAGGGACTTAGCCAAAGGAAAATGAATGAACTTGACCCTCCAAAAACTTCAAGCATAGCACAAAATCTTAAGCAATACACAAATACACTTTATTAAAAAAAATTATAACACACATAGACATCACTTTTTTGGAAAGGACACTATATACTGTTTGACTGCATGTTTATATATGGTCCACCTCATACACAACTCCTTAAATAGCCCCTATAATAGGTTTTTGAAAATGCCCTTCCATGTAGTGTGTAACACAGCTCTAAGTGAAGTGAAATATCCAGCTAAGGCTTAAATCTGAAAGTGCACCGTTTAAAACTATTGATTCATTTATAAACGAGTCGACTCATAGTGGTTCGAATGAATCACCGATGTAATGAGTCTTTAGACGTGCCGATACGGAACTTAAGCCCCGCCTATTTCACGTGCAGATCCAGGAAAATTGAAACCCCTGGCCCTGCTCACAAACACTGTAGAAATAAAAAGAGGAAGACAAACACTGTAGCAGACCCCGGTTGAATCAAGTCGTGAAGATGCTGTGTTCTGAAGTGTGAGGGAAAGTTAGGGTGCTTTCACACCTGTGAATCGATTCTAATCGGACCAAAAGAGCATAAACAAGTCACGTGCGAGTAAACTCTCCTCACATTGGTCTGAGTATCAGGGTTTATTTTGCAGCATCCTGCTCAGCTGTCAGGAGAGGTGGTGGTTTGGTGGTGATTGACAGGGTGCGCGCGCGCGATGTGTCCGAGGAAGAGATGCGGTGGGGAGGGGTGAGAAGGGTGCGCGACGATGCCTATTTGAGGACCGGGAGGGAGATGCGAGATTACCGGGAGATCATCACTCGTTTGCGGGCATCCGGAGACTCGCAAAACTTCCCACCCTACTCATAATTCTCTCTTCATATAGCCGTATGCCTATCACATATCCATAAAACACTGTGATATAACCGCGCTCGGATCGGATCGCTTTCTCACTGCGATCGAACCGCTCCAGGGATCGTTTCAATCGAGCCGAGACCACCTCATTCAAGCGATCTCGGAGCGATTACTTTGGCGCGGAACAGAGCGCGATTGCCCTGTTCACATATGCCAAACGAACCGCGCTAACAGGGCAAACGAGATACGTTCCGAAACAAAAGTGTAGGTGTGAAAGCACCCTTAGTGTTATTTTCCCTACCCAAAGATGAGGCTGTGAAGCAGGCCTGGATTGGCTAATCGGGAAAACTGGGAGAATTCCCGGTGGGCTGGTCTGTTTTTTTGGCCGTGAGGGCCGGTGACCCTAGCTGCTTAGCAGTCGCACTTTTTTCATTTATATATTTATTTGACCATAGCTTAACTCTTTTTATTCATTATTTTGCCGCAGCACTGCTCTTTTTATTTATTTTCTCACAGCCCCGTGAGCAAAATGCAGTCTGCAGTTTAATGATGATGTAACATTCGACCCCAAACAGCGGCACCTTAGTGAATATAAGAATTTGAATAATTAATATTAATGAATATTACTCCTGCTCAATGAAAATCAGATGATCACTACATTAATTAATCTGACATAACTTGATCAGAATGGTCAGAAGTTATTAATAGATGGTAATACTGTGGTTGAAAGAGTCTTGCAGATAACAGCGCCATAGACTGATTTCACGCGGCCGCCATTTTCAAAAGCGAAATCGAGGCTGCGGTGGGAAGAAACCCTGAAGTATCATTGGGAGTTACATAGGAATGTTGTGTAACTGGCTATATATCTTATCAGCAAAGAGAAAGTGACACAAATTTATCATTTCGTGACCCGAAGGTCCATTCTGAATGAATGGTGAATGTAAAAAGGGATATCAGAGCTCATTTTCAGCTAAGTTAAGGGAAATAGCACTAGTTAGCTAACGTTTTCTTTCCCAAACACACGTTTTAGATGCTATTCATCAAACTCGAGTTAATAAACTGATTCTTTCACTATATTAGACTTGTCACGATACTGAATTAAAAGAAAGACCGGCAATTTCGCGCTAACATTTAAGGCAATGTTGATGGCTTTCTTGAAACAGCGCTGATTTGCCATTGTGTTCACGTGTTCAACAGAAATGCTTGTGATTGGCCGAGAAGGTCATCAGTTCACCCACCGCTGTATACTGAGCACAAACACAGACGAGCCGAGTAATCTGCTTGATGACTCGACTGATCTTGACGGCTGCTCCACGCTCCAGTCCGTGTATCTGTGCTTGCACTGGGTGAAGAGCGGTAAACTAAGCGCAAACCAAACACAAATACATGGAGACTGAAGTGCGAAGCCGTGAGGATCAGTCGAGTCATCCGCGCTCAGCAGCGCTTCCATGTTAGCGGGAAACAGCCGGGTTTAAAACTTCAGTACTGGGACAACACTATTAAAGACAACACGAGGGTGTGTTGCAGAGGACTGCAGTGTTTTATTACTCACCGGGTTACACATGCTGAAGCACTAGGTAAACACCTCACGGTGTTTAGTGCCATGAGCTGAAGCCTAGAAGGACACTTAAGCGTATCACTGAGATTGTGATCTTGTTTGATGCTAAATTGCTTTTAATTGTTTAAAATAAACTTACTAAATAATATTAAAGTGATGGTTACACCATTTCTGCATTTTGAAATCTCTGCAACAGCTGGAGGTTTATAGTACACGGCATGTTACTGCAATGTTTACAGTGCTGGACCTATACTTCCGGGTTCCTTCCCACCGCAGCCTCGCTTTGATTCTTCAAAATGGCGGCCGTGTGAAATAAGCGTATTGTGTTCCAGTGGTCAGCACGTTGCGTTACGATGCAGCCGACCCAAGTTTGAACCTCACTTGAGTAATTTATTTAGTTTTTTTCTTCATTTTTAGTGTTAAGACATATAATACTGCTTGGTTACTTATGTAGGTGTGCATATTTTATTTTTTGTGCGACCACCGTTACAAAGGACTGGATATCTATAAAGAATTTTGCACAGACTATATATTCAGATAAGGACATTGTGATGTTTTAAAGAATAGTGTTGCAGATTTAGTTACCCTTTAATCTTCTCATATGTATGAAAAACATTTAAAGTTCTAAAGCAGCTGTTTTCATTGAAAAAGAAGAGATAGTGTCATTAGAAACTGAATTGGAAATGACGTTATTTAAATATAGTCAATCTTGAGGTGGGTCGGTCTAAGGCTTGAAACTTCAGGGCTGAAAAGGAATCCCACTCTGGCCCTGCTGAGAAGTATCATTGGTTGAAGTTTATTTTTGTAAAAATACGTCAGCATTATCGCCCCAGCTTTGTGCTGTGTTCCTGTCATTTTTCTGACGAGTGCTTCAGCAATCTACATGCTTACAACAGGGGATTCGTCGACCGTTTGCTAAAGTGAGGATCAAAAAAGACTATTGATGTATTGGACTTTGTCAGAGCTTGACAGGAACTTTATCAGTACACAGTTCATACATCAGTTTCTTCCTCCGTTTCACAAGTGTAAGTAACTTAAGTGCGATTAAAATGGCTGCCTTTAATGCAATTTCTGCATTTAATTGTGTTTTGTTACTTGTAACCGCTTGTACAAACCACGTTGAACGCGCATCTAAAACCACGTTGAAAACGCGACGCATGCCGCTTTTTTATGGATTTCAAGAGTTCACACTTAGCTGATGATTAATTATAAGCTTGTTTGGCATGCTGTCCCGGGAGAGAGCCCTGAGCTCATGAGATCCTCGAGCCCAGGGCTCCCTCCCGTTGCACAGCGGGAGGGGAGTTTGAGCTCAGGTAGATCTCGAGAACTCCCCTGCTGTAGCAAGTGAATGCTCTTGAAACTAATTACTAACTAGGAGCGTGTCTATGTTGACAATTTGGATTGTTCAATTGACTTAATTGCATGTTTTTAGGCGGTGGGAGGAAACCGGGGAACCCGGGGGAAACCCACGTGAGCACGGGGAGAAGTGCAAAACTCCGCACAGAAATGTCTGCTAGTTTTGGTAAGCCAGGAACCAGAGACATTCTTGCTGTGAGGCGACAGTGCTAGGCACTGGGCCACCGTGTCACCCGTCTAAGAAGGAGGCGTAGGGGAGGAAGGGGGGACTCTTCAAAACGAAGATAGCAATGGAATAAACCCCAGGGTATTTATAGTAGTTTAGGAGTCATCTGATTGGATCGTAGTGAATTGGATAATGCGGGTCAGCTGCTAGCAATCATAAGCACGTGATCCTCTCGAAATTTGTTTATACATAAACTTCACTTAAATACAAGGCAAGTTTATTTATATAGCACCGTTTAAACTATTGATTCATCTATAAAAGAGTCGACTCCTAGTGGTTCGAATAAAGTCTTTAGACGTGCCGGCTTGACATCGATACGGAACACAGCCCCTGCCCTTGCGAGCTCACGATCCTCTGCCGTTTGTCATTGCTATAGCCACCGTCACGTGCAGTGGTCAAGGTTCAAATTAGTTCAGCTTTTGCCACTGTGTGGATTGATACTGAATGTGTGTCACTGTTTTTACTTCTGATTACGAATAGAGCAATATGCTGGTGTTAAACTGCATTGCTTTAATGCAGTCCTGCATTGGGCTCACACATACACTCTGCACTCTGACTACTTCAATATTATTGATAAGCCGTGGTGGGCATTTCTCTCCGTCTCATGGCAAACGCAGTTAACTAATCACAACAGATTGGGTCATCGGACCAATCAGCGGCGATTAGCATCGTGCTAAGGAGGGGATTGGGAACAAATGAATCAGTGTACGAATCATATGGGAGTCGCTGGGATAATTAGGTCAAAATAAATTCATATCATAAGACAATGAAAGTGTTTTTGACCTTGCATGTATATCAGCATGCTGTTGGAGACTCCCAAAACCAAAATATGACCCCTTTTAATGTATAATAAGGGCTTTTTAACTATTCTGGCTGGAACGAAAATTATACTATCCCATACTAAAAATGGGGAGTTGCAAAACTCATATATTTTGCATCACATTTTAAGATTCATATCTTAATATTGCTCCAGTGTAACTATATAATATTGCATTTAACCATACAACCACCGTATACATCTCTTTTACAGAGTCTCGTACAGTGTGCCAGAACATGACACTGCAGAAATGGCTTTATTGGTGTCAAATGTTGGCAGACGGCTAAATTGCTGCAGCTCAGACCACCCGCTGTTGAACCCTCAGACAACTGGGATCATTTTCCAATCATTCCCGGCCCCCAAATCCATCAGCACATTTCGATATGGATGTCTCCGGTCCCCCTGCGGGCTGTTCAAGCGTCCTGGAAGGCTCCGCGGCTGTAGCACCATAACTACTGCCTGCTGTCTACACAATAAGCCTGTCTATTTCTCAGCAGAAAACTCCCTCAGCTCTACATTTTACAGAGTTGGGACAGAAATGCAGATCTGCGCCTTGTTTTGTGGCATTAATGTTTACTTAATGGGTTAGTTCACACACAAATAAAATGACATTTCTGTTATCCATTCACTTGTTTGAAATTCTTATGTGATTATTTGGTTATTCTGTTAAACACAAGAGAAGATATTTGGAAAACTGCTGGGAAACCTGTAACTGACTAACACTGACTTCTATAGTATTTGTTTTCCTACTATAGAAGTCAGTGGGCACAAATTTATAAGTTTTCTTCAAAGTATATTCTGTTTTGTTCAACAAAATAAAGAGACTCGTAAAGGTTTGGAACCACTTAAGAAAGAGTAAATAATGAGTTCATTTTTATTTTTGCGTGATCCATTCTTTTATAGAGAATGTGGATGTAGAAATGTAGCCCACACACAACAACCTCAAAACATTAGGCAATTCTATATTATATATTATATATATTCAAAGTCACTTAAATCCCCTTTCTTCCCCTTTTCTTCCCCAACTGCAGCAGATCGTCTCGACCATGTCTACATTCCTAAATACATTGAGTTGCTGCCATGTGATTGGCTGATTAGAAATTTGCTTGAAAGAGCAGTTGGATAGGTGTACCTAATAAAGTGGCCGTAGAGTGTATTTAGTGTGAAATTGATATTTTTAGTGTACCAGAACACAAAATATCATTGACAAACAAGGTAGAAAATGTCTGTAGTGTATGAGTTTGTATGGTTGTTCCCAGTGATGAGTTGCAGCTGGAAGGGCATCCACTGCGTAAAACATGCTGGATAAGTTGGTGGTTCATTCTGCTGTGGCGACCTCAGATTAATAAAGGGACTAAGCCAAAAATGAATGAATTGTCTAATTGTAAATGTATACAACACTGTAAAGTTTTTATTTTATTCCATTTTGCATTTTTTTATTCCATATTATATTTGTATCTATTTCTGTTGCAATTTTTAATTAAACTTGTTTGTTCATTTATTTTGGCAGCAAGTGACACTATATGAAAAAAATTACAACCTCTGAGCGGGAAATCAGAGCATCCGGAGGAAACCCACACCAACACAGAAAGAACATGCAAACTCCACACAAAAACGCCAACTGACCCAGCTGAGGCTTGAACCAGCAACCTTCTTGCTATGAGGCAAACATGCTACCCACTGCACCACTGTGCAGCCCAAAATAAAACATAACTTGTAAATTATTCATGTAAAATAAATATAAATAGATGTCAAATATTTGTATAAAATTGTGTAAAATATATTTCATTCATTCTTTCAATCCTGAAGTGTTGTCAAAGTGATAGTTCTTCCAAAAATGAATATTTCCTCACTATTTACTCATGCTCAAGAAGCTCTAAACTTTTTTCTTCTGTTGAGCACAAAACAAAATATATTATGAAGAATGTTGTTAACTAGCAGCCATTTACATCAATAGTAAAAACACAAAAATACAATGGAAGTTCACAGAGGAAAGTAAATCAAACGGGAACGGAAAAATAAGGATGAGTAACGATGAGCTTTTCATTTTGGGGTGAACTGTCCCTTTAACCGGATATAAACAGCACAAACCTCACGCTGGAGTAAATGTCGATCAGCAGCAGGTGTACTTTCATGACGCTCACCGGACGCTTTGAGGTAAATTCACCGATTAAACGGATTTCTTGCTGAAGATAGCGACCTAGATTTCACATAATGCTCTTTTCAAATGTCAACGAGTGAAAATGTCAACATCAAATTTAAATGACTGAAGTCTGCCAGGTACGACACGAACTCATTTCTTTCTGATTTCTCCATTAGTGATCTAAAGGCATCTGGAAATATCATGTTCATACATCATTTTAATGATAACCGACGCCAGTTTAATAAACGGATAACCTGCCTGTTACAAAGCGCGCGAAACTTCACAGACCTACGCTGCCACATTACCTCAAATGTATTTATCGATGTTAAAAAAGGTAATTTACAATAGTTTAGTCGTAGTTTAATGTAATTATGATAATATAACACAAACAACTTGCATTTATCTTCATATTACAAACAATTTTTTTTTTTAAAAGATAAATTCTTTTAATTTACGTTATAATAAAGTTAATGTTATGCACTTTGGTAAATTAAATAATGCTGTAAGTAATCTGATACATTTAAATAAATAATTTAACTACAATTGTTTTTATTTAATATTAAAATGTAGTTTACTAAAACAGACTATTTAGTCTATGTTTGTGTAAACATATAATTTTTTAAAGCATGCTGGAAACTAGTACAACATTATCAAAACATGACGTGTTCAAGAGAAAAAAAAACGAACTCAAATAGTGGTTTGTTGCTAGACATGGTTATCTAGATACGGTTGCGGCTGGAAGTAAACGAAAATGATTTATATTTTTTATTCAATTTCGAATTAATTGAATTTAATTGACATCTATCTACCCTAAGCCCAACCATCAGAGTAATGTAGAAACAGTAGTTGTACCGAGTATTATTAATGTTATCTGTTAAATTACCCAACAGTCACAGTACTGTAAAAATATTAATAATAATTGTTTTAGTGTCATAAAAAATGCTGCTATATTGATGTGCATATCATCAGCGGCTCTATCCTATAGACTTTACCTCATAAAGGTCTGAAACCACTTGAGCGTTTGGTGATTTTAATTGTAGGGTAAAACACACAAAAAACACCCAACTTGTATTGACTTTAACCAATTCTCTTTTATATAACTTTTAAAGCTCTAGACATTTTTTTCATAAATTTATGAAACTCACCAGCACTTCTTGTAATTATTTTCACTTTATGGCCAATCACATTTGTAGTTCTCATTTTTAAGGGTGCTTGCACACCTAGACTTTTGTTCCGGAACCTGGTGCGTTTCCCCAGTTAGTGTGGTTCTTATTTGTGAAACCAGCAATTGTGCTTGGATCCACGCCAAAACAATCGGTCCGAGATCGCCTGAATGAGGTGGTCTAAGCTCGATTGAAACAAACTCTGGAACGGATTGATTGTAGTGAGAAAGCGATATGATCCAATGAACTAACGAACCAGGCTATATCAGTGTATTATGAATATGTATTATGCATATATGGCGATATAAAGAGAGTATTACGAGTAGGGCAGGATGTCATTCCTACCGGTAAATGTGCGTTTATGTCGAATACAAAAGTGGACTATTAACGAGAGCTGTTTATCTGTTGGGAAAATTGACCAAACTGCAGTCTTGGTTTGTCGCGTGCAGGACCGGAGTGGGACTCCTTTTCAGCCCTGGAGTTTCAAGCCTCAGACCGGCCCACCTCAGTTCATGACTGACTATATTAAAATAAGGTCATTTCCAATTCAGTTTCTAATTACACTATCACGTCTTTTTTTGAGAAAACAGCTGCTTTAGAACTTCAAATGTTCAACAACCCTAACAGTATTATATGTCTTAACAATAAAAATAAAAATTACTCAGACGAGGATCGAACCCGGGTCTGCGGGGTCGAAAACTAACATGCTATCCACTGAACCACAACAGCTGTTCAGCTCACTGTTCAGCGAAAATCGACCAAGTTATATCATGATTAACCTGCAGGCTGCAACTTGCTCACTGAGCTGCAAAAACATAGATAAAAAGAGTAGCGCTGCGGTACAATAATGAATAAAAAGGCTATGGTCAAGTAAATAAATAAATTAATTTAAAAAGTGTGACTGTTGAGAGCAATCAATTCTGGAGCTAGGGATACCGGCCCTCGTGGCCAAAAAACGGACCGGCCCACCGGGAATTCTCCCGGTCCTCCCGATTAGCCAATCCGGGCCTGGTCGCGTGTGACTTGTTATAACTATTTTTATATTTTTAGAAACTTTGCCGTGTGAAAGCAAACTGCACCAACAACAAAGAGCAAAATAAAAACAATTTTAATCCCTATTTAAGAACAAAACAATTGACCTACAGGTGTGAAAGCAGCCCAAGTCATTTGGGTTGAAATGTAAAAAATGATTACATTGTTAATTTCAATACAAATGCGTCAACATGTCCATAAAATGGACATTTTAGTTTAAAATTAATAAGTGGTTTCCTTTGACTCAAGTATATTCAGGGAACATTGAACACATTGTCCATTTATGACGTAAACATAAATGTGTGAAGTCACAGAAGCATTGCAGCACCCACAGACAAATAATAAACATTTACTTCTGAAAAAAGAACTAAATGCTGTCTTTGAGCCTGAGCGTAGCACTCAACTAATGAGCTGATACGATTAGAGGAACACATCAAATGTGCCTAAAATTGGCCTCCAGGAAGAGAGTAAAAAAAAGCAGGCTTACTAAATAAACAATCTGAAAATATAACGCCAACACAAACCACATCAGATGTTTTTTTTTTCTGGCATGATCATTGGCTCAGACACAGTCACAGCCGTTTGCCCTCAGCGACAGCAAGACTCAAAATACCTGAAACCAATTTGGAAACCACATCACTTTCGCTGTCGCCGTGAGCCATAAGAGTTGCCTTATCTCACAGCGAAACACTCTTATTTTGCGTCTCTTTTTTCTGACATGCACCCCCGCAGCCAGTTGAAACTTAATTGAAAAGGCTGATTGCAATTTGCATATTAATGGAAGAGCAAAACTACACAAATAAAACAAAAAAGTAGTTAAAAAAAGAAGAAAGAATCAAATCAAAAGCAGTGTCTGTGCAAACAGACAGTGCAATTCTTGCTGGAGAAAGAGAGATGGCAAGTTGGACAGACAAAACACAGAAATATTTATTACTGCGTTGTTTTGAGGCTGCACAAAGGAGTGTTCAGCTGCTTATCTGAGAGTTTAAGATTTAAGACTTGCTTTCTTTCTTTCTTTCGTGGTGCAGGGGGTAGCACAATCGCCTCACAGCAAGAAGGTCGCTGGTTCAAGCCTCGGCTGGGCCAGTTGGCATTTCTGTGTGGAGCTTGCATGTTTTTCCCATGTTGGCGTGGGTTTCCTTCGGGTTCTCCGGTTTCCCCCACAAGTCCAAACACGTGTGGTACAGGTGAATTGGGTAGGCTAAATTGTCCGTAGTTTATGTGTGTATGGATGGTTCCCAGTGTTGTGCTGCAGCTGGTAGGGCATCCGCTGCGTAAAACATATGCTGGATAAGTTGGCGGTTCATTCCGCTGTGGCGACCACTGATTAATAAAGGGACTAAGCCGAAAAGAAAATGAATGAAAAAAATAAAAAATAATAATAATAATATATATATATATATATATATATATATATATATATATATATATATATATATATATATATATATATATATATATATATATATATATGTATGTATGTATACAATATATATATGTTTACATTTACATTTAGTCATTTAGCAGACGCTTTTATCCAAAGCGACTTACAAATGAGGACAAGGAAGCAATTTACACAACCAAGAGCAACAATGAATAAGTGCTATAAGCAAGTTTCAGGTCTGTAAAGTCTAAGAAGGGAAGTATTAGTAGTATTGGTATTTTTTTTTATTTTTTATTTTATTTTATTATTTTTTTTGTACAGTTAGTGTGATATTCAGAGAGGCAATTACAGATTAGGAAGTGTAGTGGAGACTAAATAGTTGAGTTTTTAGTCGTTTCTTGAAAGTAGCGAGTGACTCTGCTGTTCTGATGCAGTTAGGGAGTTCATTCCACCAACTGGGCAGATTGAGCGTGAGCGTTCGCGAAAGTGATTTCTTCCTATATATGTATGTATACAATATATATACACATACACAGTTGAAGTCAGAATTATTAGCTCACTGTTTATTTTTTTCTGTTTAACGGAGAGATTTTTTTTCAACACTTTTCTAAACCTGATAGTTTTAGTAACTCATTTCTAATAACTGATTTATTTTGTCTTAGCCATGATGACAGTAAATAATATTTTATTTACACTTCTATACAGCTTAAAGTGACATTTAAAGGTTTAACTAGGTTAATTAGGTTAACTAGGCAGGTAAGGGTAATTAGGCAAGTTATTGTATAACGATGGTTTGTTCTGTATACCAGTGTTTCTCAACTGGTAGGTTGCGGGAACATTTTTAGTGGGTTGCGGAGTGTGTGGTCAAAAAAAAACAACTAAAGTTTAATTTTAAACTTGTTTTGACTTTAGTTTTGAAATGCATGCACGATAACTGTACCGTTTGACATGTGAAATTTCATTTAATTATAGCAACAAATATGTCAAAGGGCAAGTACGACCCTGAATGTGTAAAGTATGGGTTTACACATATTGACAACAAAAAAGACTTAAAGCCTCAGTGTGTCATAAGTAGTGAGGTGCTCTCACAAGAGAGCATAAAACCTAAATTAAAACGACATTTAGAAACCAGACAACATGTTTCATTAACAGTTTAGTTCATGGTAACTGAACCTTTCCCTAACCACTGTCTACAGTATTTGCTGTTTTTACTTTGTAATGTTTCTATAATTTGATACATTTTGTTAAATGGCAGCAATAAAATATTGTTTATTTGTAAGTCTTGGTGATTTTCTTATGATTTATCTGTCACTGCTTGTGTATGTTAACAAATAAATACAAATTAATTATATTTCCTGAAATTGTATTATAGTTCCTAAAAATTTTGGTCGCAGCTTGATGACCATGTAAAAGTGTGGGTCACATGGCCAAACCAGTTGAGAACCCCTGATGTAGACTATCCAAAAATATGTAAAAGGGCTAATAATTTTGACCTTAAAATGGGTTTTAAAAAATTAAAAATTGCTTTTATTCTAGCCGAAATAAAACGAGACTTTCTCCAGAAGAAAAAATATTGTCAGACATACTGTGAAAATTTCCTTGCTTTGTTAAACATCATTTGGGAAATATTTAAAAAGAGAAAAACATTCAAAGGGAGGCTTCAACTGTATATGCAAACAGAGACGTAGTGATTTCTAAATTTACTTTGACTTGTCTTTCGTTGCAGACAATACAACAAACATTACTTAATGTGTTCTTAATGTTATTTGTTTTCCACAATAAACGCATATTTCACTTTTGTTTATTGCAACATTTTTCAAAGAAAAGTTGGGACTTGAGGAATTCAGGGCTTGTAAGCAGGTACATTTGTCAATAATGATGCAATTTGAAGCAGGTGATGTCAACAGGTGATTGTAATCACGATTTGGTAGAAAAGTAGCTGTTGACTTCTCTACACTGGAAGGCATCTGAGATGGATCATCACATAGTGGACCACATGTACTGGTGTCAGCTGAATCAGTATTTCAGGTATTTTTTGGGAGAAATGGATGTTGTGTTCTCTGGACCAAAGAAGAAAAGGTTCATCCAGACTGTTACCAGCTACAAGTCCAAAAGCCAGGGTCTGTGATGGTATGGGGTTGCGTCAGTGCCCTTGTCAAAGGTTACTTGCACTTCTGTGATGGCACCATCAATGCTGAAAAGTACACCGAGAATTTGGAGCACAGTATGCTGCCTTCTTTTCCAGGGACACCCATTTATATTTCAACAAGACAAAGCAAAACCACATTCTACACATGTTAGAATCCTCGCTGCAGAGGAAGAGGATACAAGAACTTGACTGGCCTGCCTGCAGTCCTGACAATAGAAAATGCAACAACGAAGACCCCTTACTGTTGCCCACCATAAGACTTGTATGCAGGAAGAATGGGACAAAATTACACCTGAAACACTTCATCACTTGGTCCCTAAACGTCTTTTAAGTGTTGTGAAAAGGAACGGCAACATTACAAAGTGGTAAATGCTTTACTGTTCCGACCTTTTTTGAAATGTGTTGCAAGAACCAAAACGGCAATACGTGTTTACTTTGAAAAAGGAAAACAATAGAAATGAGGAACACATTAAATGTTTGTTGTATTGTCTGCATTTAAGTACAAGTCAATGTTAATATAGAAATTGCTACTTTTTTATTTGCATTTTCCATACTGTCCCAACATTTTCTGATTTGTGTGCATGCAACTTTGGTAACACAAATAATATATATTTACCCAAACTTTAACATCAGTGTAAATCTAAGTAGCATAATATAATTGGCAAAAGTTTTAAAAATGGAAATCAGATTAGGTTTACTGTAGCACAATTGGGCATAAGAGTGGATTTTTAAGAGATATTCAAGAGATTTCTCCCATTATTATTATTATTTTATTTTTTTTTTTATTGCAACACGATTAGCATTTGTATACAATAATGACGCTGACACCTAAAGCATACAAGCACACTAAATACATATGGCTTGTTTTGCTGTTTGCATATTCATTAATAGAGAATTTACTTTTGAAAACAATGATAAAAACATGCCTTCAATAGATTTCTTAAATATAGTATTGCACAAGAGAACAGAAAAAAAAAGAGGAAAATGGTGATTGTATTAATTAATTACTCCACCCATCCAAAATAATAATAAAGGGTGACCATAATTTCACAAAGGCTATAATGAGAAAATCATAATTTTAAGTGAAATTGCTGTTAGTGAGTATTGTTGTCCAAGAAATGTTGTTCAGCTGTTGTTGTTTCTTTCTATTCTCTGACCAGATCCTGAATCCCTTCATTCTCCCGGAAGTGTTGTCGTTTTGGAGGGAAAAGAGCAACAGGTAAATTTTGATAATATAATTTAATGCAAGGGTATCTTAAACTTTCCATCTGGTTTGAAATTATTAGCTGGTTATCAAGGCTTGACAGAATTGCTGTGTTCAGACCTGAGAGGAAATTTTTCATTTTAAGGGCACCATTTATGACGCTTTAACGAGATGTAAAATATGTCTCTGATGTCACTAGAGAAGTGATGGGCAAACTTTTTAGACCCAAGGGCCACATCAAGATTTGCAAAACAAGTGAAGGGCCACATGTCAAATTCTTAAAAAAAAAAAAACTTTTATTTATAGTGGCAGTATGCAACGTAATACCAGACAGAAACATGTCACATTAACACAAAACATATTTTTTATTAGTTGTTATTGAGTCAAATTTACAAGTGAAATAAATTTGCACTGCTATTTATATTTACTTATCAATCATCATAAAACAATAAAGTAATCCCTTAAAAATATAATAATGTAATCATTTTTACAGTGTAACATAGAACATATATATTGTCTGATAGAAAAAATAATTCTTAATTATTGTTCAGTAAAATTTACAATAATCTAATTTGCACTGCTTTTAGAATATACAGATCAATCATCCTAAAACTTGATAAAAACACAAATCTTTGATAAAATTTGAAAAACTTTTTTTTTTTAAGTTGATGTATGCATGGAAAATATATTCTATGACAAAAATTAACACATTTAACAAGCAATTATTAAATCATTTGAGTTCAATTGTACAACAATCTCATTTGAGCTTTTATAAATATGCTCATATTAATCATAAAACTATGAGATAAAACGGAAGAAGAATCTTAAGGCCCGTTGTTTTTAATCAAGTGTGAGAATTAATACATTTTTTACTATTAGAAGCTGCTTATATTCACACACTTTTGCCACACAACTGTTTTTAAACCCCATATAAACATTTTTTTTTGCATTAATAGTTTCTCTTTAAAGAGAATAACATAAAGGAATTGTGCTTTGAAATGACGTTTTGATGAAGCATGGATCAATTGTGAATACACATTAACAGGGCATTCAGATGTTTGAAGTTTGAATAAAGCATTGCAGATTGTGCAGTCTGTGTTATCACATTTTGACTTTCAGGTAATTAGTTTTGTCCTCTGTATTTTTGTGATCGATTGAATGATACCTTCCAAAAGCGACATCAGGAAATGTGTTAACTTCTTCTGTCATATATCACCCTGTTATATCAGAGTCCAACAGATTCCTTCTCCATTCCTCCATGTTTAATATTCAGTTGAGCTTCAAAAGCAAACCCACATCTGATTATTTATACTTGGGCCCCAATTATGAATTTATCATACCATAAAGCACATTTAAATTGCTCCTATTAAGCCACAGTTCTTTTCAACTTATGGCGATCGACTCCTCCAACAATGAACCCAATTTCTTTCTTTTCAAACCTCCATAAGCATTATCGCATGCAATTATGCAAAAAGCCTTAAATTGGTTAGAAAATTGTTTGAAGGTGAAAAGTGTCAGGCGCTTCCCAAGCTGGGAGAGCTGATTCTGTGGAAGAATAGTGGCCGAGAGTTCGCGTGTTTCTAACGATTCATTATTTTGTGGTTATTGAGTTACCCAAAAAGCAGTGGACATTTTAAAAAGGTTACGATTTTATTCTCTAAAAGTGTGCAATGAACATGTCTAACTGTACAACCATATTCACTCATCGGCCACTTTAGTAGGTACCATTCATTCATTCATTTTCTTGTCAGCTTAGTCCCTTTATTAATCCGGGGTCGCCACAGCAGAATGAACCGCCAACTTATCCAGCAAGTTTTTACGCAGCGGATGCCCTTCCAGCCACAACCCATCTGTGGTGTTTGACTGTGGGGGAAACCGGAGCACCCGGAGGAAACCCACGCGAAGGCAGAGAGAACATGCAAACTACACACATAAACGCCAACTGAGCCGAGGTTCGAACCAGCGACCTTCTTGCTGTGAGGCAACAGCACTACCTACTGCGCCACTGCCTCGCCCCTTTATTAGGTACCAACTGTTTGTTAATGCAAATTTCCAATCAACCAATCACATGGCAGCCAATCTACCTAATGCTGTGATGATTTATTAATGTTTGTGCAATAATTCCAAAATGAGTGTCTAATATTTATAAAATATTAATGATGACGATGGCGACAATAATACTAACAACGAATTACATTTCTCATTATCATGAATGTGCTTGAATGTGAGTTATGTGCTATAAAAAGTCTGTTACTTTATGAAAAATAAACGTATGGTTTGCATCAAACAAAAATGAAACATTGCAGTAAGAAATATTTAGTTTGCACTATTGTTTTTATATGCATGTCATAATAACAATAAATAACATTTCAGCTACAAAACAAATGAAAGACTATACTAAATCATTCAATTCAAGGCTGAAAGGCAAGGCAAGGCAAACTAAAGCACAATTTTACACAACCGTAGTTGATCCAAAGTGCTTTACAATAAAATAAACTAGACAATAAAAAAAAAAGGTATTAAAAATGCAAAGAAATATATTTAAAAGTAATACTAAAATACAAATAATAAAAAATAACATGCATGCATCACTCAAAGGCAAGAGAGTAAAAATAAGTCTTTACGTTAGATTTAAAAGCATACAAAGAAGGAGAGATTCTGATGTTCAGAGGGAGGCTGTTCCAGACCCTTGGGGCCGCAACACTGAAAGCTTGTTCACCTTTTGATTTGCAGCGAGACCGAGGGACAGACAAAAGAAACTGGTCATGGGATCTTAACGGTCTACAAGCTGTATATGGCCTAATAAGCTCACTGACATATGCCGGGGCAGAATTGTGCAAAGCTTTATAAGTGAAAAGAAGGATTTTAAAATCAACTCTGTATTTTATAGGTAGTCAGTGCAATGAGGCGAGGACAGGGGAGATATGATCTCCTTGCTTAGTTCCTGTTATTATTCTGGCGGCTGCATTTGGACCAACTGTAGCCGAGAGAGTGTTGACTGAGGTAGGCCAATGTACAAAGAGTTGCAGTAGTCTAAGCGAGAGGAGATTAAAGCATGGGTTACAGTTTCTAAATCTTTTTTTTTTTTTTTTTTTTTTTTACAAAGAAACGGTTTAACTTTTGCCACCAATCTAAGCTGGAAAAAGCTGCTCTTCACAACTGCATTTACATGTTTGTCAAACTGCAAGAGTGGATCAAAGATAACTCAGAGATTTTTGGCGTGATTGTGCAGATTGTCATTTAGGACTTCTAGCTGAGTTTTAATTGAATTGTTGGTAGCTGCAAAGCAGTCATCAGTGATTAAATAGAAAAATAATATACATCTTAAGAAAGAACGGACAAAAAAAAGGAAGTCTCACTTCTACCACTCTTTAAAAGTTTTGGTTTGGGTTTGTGTCATTTTAAATGCTCAGTCTCGTTATGCGCTGATTTTTATTTTTCTGTTTGTGGAAAGCAGGCGAGTCAGCCGGCCCAATATATGAGGGGGCAGAGCAGGATTCTTGCGATGACCACTGGCGCAATACTGTTCTTTGTTATGAGCCACAGTTTCAATGTAACTCCGTAAAGGCGAGCTTCTTTGGCGATGGTGTGTACAGTGTTAGATTTTACATTAACGGACATTTGTGCTGAACACACACTGAATGCAACGCATCAAGATTTGGGCACCTTCTCCGAAAACACTTGATTGATCTCGGCTGATGGATCAACATTGACCACATGATCGCTGTCATCCGCGCCATTATTTGTAACTTTAAGTGGGGTTTGCAAACCGGTGTACTTTTCACTCTTCATTTGTTTGCATTCCCTGTGGTCACAAAAGCTCCCTGTCATCTGACAGCGGAAAGCCTTGAGTGATTGACAGCTAGTATGAACCAATACAGCGGCAGGGAAGAGCGATTCAGCATGTTTTAAGAAAAAAAAATCGAAACGGGTCTCACTACAACCATTATATGCAGTTGCAAAAATGCTCCCAAACTGATTATGAGGTCACATAGATCAAAATTCAAGCGCATATGCGACCAAAATGGTGTGTTTATACAGACAACTTGGCTGTCTGGACTGTATAGCTGGGCGATTTTCGGTTTTGTTCTCCCCCGCTCTTTAGCGGGATCGGGCGCAGCGGGCAGAAAACGGGGCGGGTCGGGCAGTGGGACAACAAATTCTTGATATAAGCGGGAGCGGTCGGGTTCGGGCTAAAACCTGGCGGGTGCGGGCGGGAGCGAGATTCAAAATTTAGTCCCGCGCAGATCTCTAGCTCACTTTGTCAGATATTGTACTCCTGATTCAAGTCTGGTGAAGCACTCTTCCATAAAAGAGCTTTAAGCAATGTAAAATCAAGGTAAAACTATGTAGTCACAGTGCACTTTTATCTTAAGCTTGCTTTTGAAAATGCTATTGGCTGGGTTAAGGGAGGGTTTAGTATTTAGATAAATGTTTTACTTGTCAGGTGATCTGTATGACAAGCGCCGACTTCTCATGGACGTCTTGTGCATCTGAAACATGAACGTGACAAAAAGGTTGTGTATCTGAAACATACACAAAATGTAGCCTAAGTAACACATTTCAGATTTGCAAAATTGTAAACGACGCCGTCTAGTGGATTTGTCATCTGAAACATTCAACTAAATGTTCACGGAGCAACGTGCTTTACGTTTTACAAAAAATGTAGGTTAATACATTTCTAATGAGCCTGGGTTGAAAAAGGCACACTTAAAGGGTCAAAGTTAAATTCAGAAAAAATAGAGCGCCGTCTATGAGATCACCAGACATTGGCAGATGCTTTAATCTCCAACCGCTGATGTGAAATGCCAGTTTTGCCACTGCTGGGACGAATTGTTCTGTCCCAAAAACAAGTCAATTGCCCATTAACTGATAATGTCCTCAGTGTGGCTCCATTTGTGAAGCTGCAGATGGGACTGAATGTTCCAGAAACTCTGGTGATCCACTGTCTAGAGGAGCTTTTCTATCGCTCCCCTTCACTTAGACAGCAGGGTTGTGTCCATCTCTCAATTGATAGTGTTGAAATTTGAATTGAGTTTGAAATTGAGGTGGCAAGTAAAATCTACCTTGCAGGGAAGAAGATGTAAAATAAATTGAAATGCAAAGAAATCCATATATATTTTACTCTGAACTAGGAAATAAAAGTATAAGATATATTGGATGTTTGAAGCTTTAGATAAATAAATAAAAATACTATGGATAGAAAATACTCTGTAAACTATACAGGGACCCCTATTTTTTGAAGATTACTATAATATGAAAGGTCAAAATCAACAGCAGAGCACAAACTATTACATTTGATTGCTTATTATTGCTTTATTTATTTTCTTAGAAATAATAACCGCTCAAAATGGAATCTGTTATTCAATTGATCATTAAGCAAATAATTATTTAAACAATGTTTTCATAATTTATTGGACTTAAAGTTACAATAATTGTTTATATTGTTACAACAATTACTGGACAACAATAATAATTACTGTATTTACATTTCAGATTCGCAAAAATGTAGACAGCACCCTCTAGTGGATTGGTTGTGTTAAACATGCAATGAAATCTACACACAAGAACATTTCTTTTGCATTTATTTGCAATTTTTTTAATTTTATTTACAAAGATGTAGGTTGACGCATGCATTCCCGATGAGCCTGGGTTGAAAAAAAGCTATATTTGGAGAGTCAAAGTGAAAATCAGCACCGTCTACATGAGGGGTGTCGAAACTCAGTCCTGGAGGGTTGGTGTCCTGCATATTTTAGTTCCAACCCCCGATTAAACACACCTAAACCAGCTAATCAAGCTCTTTCTAGGTATACTAGAAACTTCCAGGGAGGTGCGTTGAAGAAAGTTGGAACTATACAATGCTGGACACCGGCCCTCCAGGGGGCTGTCCATAAACCAAACCTAGAGAAAAAAGCCACAGAAATTTTGGTAAGTCAGGTTTATTAATGGCAGATTTTGCATCATTAATCACATTTATTTATCAAATTTTACTCTGGCAACTTATGCTTGGAAACTAGATAAGGCTAAGTCAAGATCAAGCTTAAAGTAATGTTAACATTTGTCTGCTGTACTTTATTGCCATTTTGTTTTGACTTAACCTCTTAATAATGATTCAAACTTTCCACTTAATAGGAAATATAGGTCACACTTTACAATAAGGTTCATTAGTTAATGTTAATTAATGCATTTACTAACATGAACAAACAATGAGCAATACATTTACTACTGTATTTGTTCATGTTAGTTAACGTTAGTGAATGAAAATACAGTAGTTCATTGTTAGTTCATGTTAACTCACGGTGCATTAACTAATGTTAACAAGCATGGACTTAGATGTTAATAATGCATTAGTAAATGTTCAATTATGATTAACAAATGCTGTACATGTGTTGGTTATGATTAGTTCATGTTAGTAAATGCATTAACTAATGAACCTTATTGTAAAGTGTTACCGAAATATATATATATATATATATATATATATATATATATATATATATATATATATATATATATATATATATATATATATATATATATATATATATATATATATATATATATATATATTAGCAATTTTACAATGTAGATTGTGTCAAAGCAGCTTCACATAAATGGTCATAGTAACTGGATTAGGGTAGTTCAGTTTTTAGTGTTTAAGTTCAGTTCAGTTTAGCTCAGTTCAGTGTGGTTTAAAGTCATTATTGAGAGTCCAATATATATACACACACACCAAACATCTTTAAGATTATATAAATTTAAATTAAAATAAGTTATTGCAAACAAATACAAACTAAAACATTTCTACTAATTTTTTTAATGTATGTTGATTTTTTTTTTTCCTGCTTATTAAAATTGTATTTAATATTTTCCCTTAACTTACTAATTTCATTCATTCATTCATCCATACCTTATTCTTTTCGGCTTTTTTTTACTAATCTGGGGTTGCCACAGCTGAATGAACCGCCAACTTATCCAGGATATGTTTTTACGCAGTGGATGCCCTTCCAGCTTCAATCCAACATTGGCAAAACCTATTAATTTGAACAAAATTTTGGACTTTGATCTTTAGTTTATTTGTTGTTAGATTAGTTCCAAATTTTGCTTTGGTACTGAATAATCTAATGTATATGCAGAAACATTATAAAGCATTCTGTGGAAAATATTCATTTACAATATTGATCTGTGAGGGGCAGAGATAGGGGACTCGAGTCATATGACTTGACTCGAGACAGACTTAAGTCTCAAAACTTAGGACTTGGGACTTGCTTGACAAATATCCAAAAAAGACTCGACTTGACTTGGACTTGACTGTCATGACTTGAAACTTGACTTGGACTTGAGTTTAATGACTCGAAAAACCTTTTTTTTTTTGTTACATAACCGTTTGTTATATATTATGCTTTATGCATTAAAAAAACAAAACAAAACTGAAAGTTCTAAGTCAGGCATGCGCAGCATTAACACCTCATCAGTTCTCAGATCAGTCTGAAAGATAGGTTCTCTGTACTGTTCCGAATAAAGCACTGCAACAGATTCCTGACTTGATGATTTTTTAAGTAAGTGGATAACTTGGGATTCAGTTTTTTTTCCATGTCAGATGGAGTGCCAGGTAAGTTAAGAAGTAAGCAACTTTAAGTAATTTATAGATTAGTGTTTATTAGAAATGCAAACCATTTAAAATGAATCAGTTGGATTTGCTGAACTGGATCAATCAGTTCATTAAGAAGAACCACTTTAAACGATTCATTAGAACGATTCAGTTGCTATCCGGCCATCAGATAATGCGGTGACAGAAGGCGCTTCTTCTTGACTAATACTTTGTTGCCATTATTTTAAAGTTAATTTGCTGAAGTTAAGCACATTTTGAATGTTACAGTTGGTCTGCAGTGCATTAACTTTTCATTACAAGCAACATTTGGAAGTAAGCACATATTCTCTCTTGCTCTCTCATACGCGCGCGCAGTCAAGCACAATTTTGAAGTATTGCGACAAATATTCATTTTAACGTTAATAGGCCTAGGTAATGATCTATTTTAAAACTGAGATGATCTGCAATTTCATGCCAGCTTCTCTCTTGCTTTGTTGCAAGCCGTAGTTTTTGATTATTATGTTTAAATGATCCTATGTTTATTTTATAGCCCTACCCAACCTTATACCCACCCCTCACAGTAATATAAAAACAGTAATTAAAATCAAAAGATTTTTATTGTTTATTAAATTACCCTATAAAATGGTTTTTTTTTTTTACCCTCTACCCCTACCCCAACTTTAAACTACCCTCACAGCAATGTAAAAATCATATATTGGGTGATCATGTTTGGTGTCCAAACATGGGGTTTCTAAACTCATACCTCATAGTTTCATAAAAGTGGTTAAGAAAAGCGGGGATTAAAGTCAAAAACCTGACATCAATGAGCCGAACTAAACGTCCACGCTTAAATTGGTTCCATAACAGCAAGTTGAAGATCATTTGATCAAACTAATCTGAGTTCAGTTTAAATAATCTAGATAACTGCTCGTGCACGTTACTGTAGTCAAACCCTGAAGGTAGAGCGTAGATGCATCGATTATGTTGTGTGCTATACCATGACAACTACAAGAACTGAAATAGCTCTGAAGACACAGCTGTTCACAGCGAATTGGTTTTAAATACAATACCATTTGTATTAAAGGGTAATTTAAAGGCCACCTATGGTGAAAAATCTACTTTTCTAGCTGTTTGGACACATGTGTAGGTATAGTGAATAGACCAGGGGTGCTCAATCCTGTTTCTGGAGATCTACCTTCCTGCAGATTTCAGTTGCTACCCATATCAAACACACCTGCCTGTAATTATCAAGTGCTGTTAAGGTCCTAATTAATAGGTTCATGTGTGTTTAATATGGGTAGTAACTGAAATCTGCAGGAAGGTAGATCTTCAGGAACAGGATTGAGCACCCCTGGTATAGACCATCATTTTGGGTTGATATAAACACACCCAGTCCTTTTTTTTTTCAATTTAATGACATAAAAACGGTGGACCAGTTGGAGCGGTTTTTGGATTGACCGCAACTTGACGTAGGAATGCGGTCCCTCCGCCCACCCATATTGATTGACAGGTGCATATTACCATATCCTTAGTTTGTTGTTTCACATCCGCCCTTTTCAGCATGTGAGTCAAAGCAACCAAAGAAACACCCTCGCTCTATTTTTAAATGTAAGACTCATTGGGCTTAACACAAGATCAACATTCACCACATGATCACTTTCATTGGCGCCATTGTTTGTAACTTTAGGTGGGTTTGCAAACCTGTGTACTTTTTATTGCGTCTTTCTTAAACTTCAGCCGTCACAGTCACAGAAGCTCACTGACATCTCAACTAGGTGCGGCTGTAAAGTGTGAGTGTGTTGATTCACGTGCGCATCCCTCCAATGGAAATAACGAACTTGCCTTAAGCAGGTCACACATCAGAAGCGCCGCTCAGCGACGTGCAGCGCCATGTATTTTAGAATTCTAAACAGGTTTCTATCAGGGTACACACACTGGCGCCCAGCCACAACTAATGACACTGTTCATATTTCTGCCGCGCCACCTGAATAGTTTCATTTTAAATAACATGCGAATGTGCACATCTGGTGTGCCGTGTCGTGGCTCTGAGCGGCGCATCCAGTGTGTGACGCCCTTAAGTTATAACCTCAGTCAAAGTTAATTCAGTGTGTGTGGTTATTAGGCTCAGTGTACAAGCTCAGAAATTTAAACTAGCACACGGTTGGCTGTAAAACTGTACAAAGACACAAATGATTTTGTAACTGCCACTCTGACAATAGAAATATTGATTACTCAACAGTAGTGTCTGCTTGGTCTGTGTCCGAGTCGTGCATGTATGGCTGAATGCTGGTCCTCTCACTCATGTTGCTTCTCTCAGTCTGCCTGTCTGTTGCCATACAGAAAACGGGTGAGCTCTTGGCTCCGCCCCCTTGTTAAGTTGGGTGGAAAGTCGAAAATAATTTTCATGTGAAGCAACACTCTTCAAACAACCAGCTGTGTAAACACACCCTACATGACACTTTTAAAACATTGTAATAAAACAATCGGAATTGAGTTTTGAAATGAACCTAAATGCACACTCAGAACAACCATAATATTAATGTTAAATCTTTAAAAAGGGGTAAACTAGGTGCCCTTTAAAAAATACTATAAATAATTCCCACTATAATTACTGTTTTTACAGCTGTGAAAAAAACAATTGACCATTTGTCAAAATTCCAATATTGTCATTTACAGTATTAAAAAATACAATTAGCTAGAATAACATTTTTGTTGTAGTTTTTTTTTATTATAAATCAGGTTTATTCCACCAAATACTAATTTTTGTAACTCTTATGATAATATTATCTAATTCACATTACCTAATTAAGCAAGTCTCTTTTATCAAAAATAGTCCTAAAATCCCCCTTTCCCCACATTTTTGCATAGTTTATATTCAACTACCCTGTCAAGTGGTAAAGTTGCTCCAGATCCTATGACACTGAATAACTGCCTGAGGCAAATGTCATGCTGTGTGACATGAATGAACATGCTTGCTGCGGCTGTGGATTAAAGGTAATAATATTTCTTGCACAGAATGATAATTTCGCCTCATAAGGGACCATTCACACAGAACGTGTCTGTTGCATCTAAAACAAAACGCTCTAAATAAAGCGAGTAATGAAGGGCTACATCTGTGACTGGAAGTTAATAATTATTTTATATTATTACAACAATACTGAACGTTATTATTGTTAGGGGTAGGTTTAGGCTTGTGATTGGGGTAGATATTAATGAATACAATTTTATGGGTAATTTAAGAAATAATATAAATAATTCTCATCTGTGAGGAGTAGGTTTAGGCTTGTGGTAAGGGGCGATAATAATATTAAATGTCTTGGTTAATTTAATGAATAATATCAATAATACTTATTATAATTAATTTTACATTACTGTAAGGGGTAGCTTTAGGGTTGGGGTAGAGTAGACGTAATAAAATTCAATTTAATGGTTATTTTAATAAATTATATTAATAATTCTCAATATAATTACTCATTTTAAATTTCAGTTAGAGGTACAGAAAAAACAATTTCAAAGATGATTCCTTGGATTTACAATTTTTTTTTTTTTTTAGGAAGTTGTAAACAATTTATTTGGGTTGAATTTAAACAAATTAAGTTGAACATTATTAAACTTAATTTGTTTGTTTAAATTCAACACAAATAAATTTATTGCAACAGTTCTGCATGCAGCACTTTTTTCAGTGGGTGTTAATGAAATAGAATTAATGGGTAATTAAAAAAAAAACTTTCATCTGTTGTGGTTATGGGTTAGCACTTTCGCCTTACATCAAGATTGTCACTAGTTGTGAATACCAGATGGCTCAGCAAGGACCCAATGCCATTGATATTCTTGCTGTAAGGCAACAGTGCTAGTCACTGGGCCACCGTGCCGCCCATTCTGAAAAAAGGAGGAAGAAGGGGAGGAGGGGGGTTTCTTCCAGACGAAGATAGTTGTAGAAAGGAAACGAGGATATATATATATAGTGACTTGGGATCCTTTGATTGGAGGATCATAATTAGTTAATGTGGACCAGCTGGATCAATCATGAGCACATGCTTCTTTCAAAATTAGTTTAAAATTGAGACTTCACTTATCTTGAAGTGCCAGTAATATATTGGTTTTGTACTAGAATCATAAATAATTTAGTCAAACGGCCATGTCTTTAAGCTGGATCAGGATCAAATTTGTTAATTTAAAGGGATAATTCACCCCAAAATGAAAATTACCTCATCATTTACTCTTCCTCATGTAATTTTCAAACCTTTATGAGTTTCTTTCTTCTGTTGAACACTAAAGAAGATGTTTTGAAAAATGCTAGTTGCTGGAACACATTGACTTTGAAAAAAACATTATGGAAGTAAGGCTGTGCAACATGGGAAAAAGAAACAGTGACGATTTTCTTGAACAATATTGCGAATTAGGTTTTGACACACAAAGATGTTATCAGTGTGAATCTGAAACATATTTCCAAAGGAAAACAATTAGAATTGTATCAAAGACCTGTCACATGTATTTAAAACAGACATGAGGCAAAAAAAAGGAAAACCATCTAGTAAAGGTGTAACAATTTGTCTCTAGAACAGACCTATGGCAAAACAAGTAAATAGACTACTGTGTGTGTGCGCATTGTTAAACTCAACCAAGTCTCTGATGTTCTTCTTGACCACATATCATAAGTGATTGCGTGTACTTAAATGCGTGTTCACAGATTTTTTCTTTTGCCGTGCTTAGATCATAGACCTCTTCATAACGCTACTGTGAAACAGGCCATTGACATATCGCGTCTTTTGCATGCACAAGTTTATTTCCAATGAAGGCATCTTGCTTGCGTGCGCATATTGGGTGCGATGCGCTTCCATACTTCTGGCTCACTCAGTTGAAAACATTGTTGAAAAACTATTCAGAATGCCACACCGCGAGCCATGTGACAAGAACTGACCAATCAGCTTCATACTTTTGTAGAATATACACATTTTAGTAGGCTTATTACTTTAGACAAAAACAAAACACCCAAACACCCAGTGCTTTTTAATTTTCTCTATAAATAAAACTTGTATAAGAGCTGCAGCAATGTTTTGTTAGTTGATTATGTAAGCACTCACTCACGAAATGGTAAGGTTTGTAATCGATTTAAAGGGCACCTATGGTAAAAAATCTACTTTTCAAGCTGTTTGGACAGATCTGTGTGTTGGTATAGTGTACAGACCTTCATACTGGGGTGATATGAACACACCCAGTCCATTTTTTTCAATTTGATTACAAAAAAAAGGGTCGGCCAATTGGAGCTGTTTTCAAATCGATCGCACCATTACGTAGGAGTGCGGTCCCCCCGCCCACCGAATTGATTGACAGCTGCGCGCATTAACATGTTCCGGTAGTCGCGTGTATATGTCAACAAGACCAGGCAGACATACGCAAAGCAACCGGGAATAAAAGCTCTGTTCTGTTCACTAGGATCAGCAATCATCATCAAAAGTGATTAAGAGTGAGTTTCACATGTTTAAAGTGTTTTAAAACAGAGTATGTGTGTAATTAATTACAGTGTTTTACTTCAGCTGTACTTCATCACCACAGCCGCGTGTCAGAACAATTATAAAAGAAGACGCTTCAATCCCGGTTTGTGGAAGTTAAATCAGGTTTATTTTGTACATTAGCATAACAGATATCCACACAGTACTTGAGGTTAGCCTTAACTAAGCTAAGCGCGCTCTGTCTTTCTGCCTGCCTGCCTGTGTGTGTGTGTGTGTGCGCGCGCGCGTTAACTTTGTAACGATATTGTGTGTGACTCATCAATGCAACTTCACAATACTGATTAGTAAAGGTTAGCTCTTACTGTAGTATCTCACAAACGCTACGTGAGACCTTCTTTCTTTAAGTCTGTCTGTTGTCTGACACAGCTGAGGGAGGAGGCATGTAGTGGGCGAGAAAGTGGGCGGGAAAGACTCGTCTTAAAGGCGCAGTACGACAAAACCACCCCCTGCTGGAAATCAGTATAAAACAGCATCTTGTAAAAGGTATAATGAAAAATCTGATGGGTATTTTGATCTGAAACTTTATATACACATTCTAGAGACGCAAAAGACTTATATTACATCTGAAAAAAGGGGTAACCTATGTGCCCTTTAATACATATTAAACCTTTTTAACATTATTAAATGTACATGCTTAATCACTGATATATGTGTTTAGTTCTGAAGTTCAGTTTCAAATGGTTTACTTTATTTTTAAGATCTGAGGGGAACTATCTGCTGCTGCTTTCAGTAGTATGGCAATAAATGTCATGTGAAATGCCATTCAAACTCACATTATTAGCATTTAACACTCAATAAAGAACATGAGGTGATCATTGTCAGTTTTCTGTTGTTCAGCCGTGAGAGCCGTTTCTAATATATAAATTTGAGGTGTTGGTTAGGGCAGCAAATCCTTTTAATATGGAACATATTCCTTCTATCGGGTGCCATTGCGGGTGCCATTGCTTTTAAATAGAACACAGTTTAAATCACTTGCTCCTGTCCTCAATCTGGCAACTTCCGCTTGCGTTTGTTTTGATTCAAGAGTGCAATGCCTAGTTCAACCACTGGGTGTCAACCTTACATACTGAACCTTTTAAGCTCAGTCTCCTGATCTCATGCTCTGTTTAGGTGCACTGTGGTATGATTGGTTCAAATAGCAGACTGTGCAAGAGGTATTAGTTGGGACTGGAGCAGGCAAAAAATCGTGCATATTCAAGTCGCGATTTCGAAATGATTTCAATGAATCGCACAACCCTACAGTATATAAAAGGCAATGACATTTTTTAGAATATCTTCATTTATGTTCAACAGTTGAAAGAAACTCAAATAGGGTGATTGCAAGTAAAAGGTGAGTAAATGATGACAGAATTTTCTTTTTTGGGTGAACTATTCCTTTAAATTACCCTTCAGGACAAACAGAGAATCAAAATCACAACATGAAGCCTCAAGTTCTTCAATTCAGGATGTGAATGTCTTAGTTCATATTTTATGAGCTCCCGCTGCCTGCATGTTTTAACTGATGCTGTGTTATTAAATAATGTTATCCTGTATTTTAATAATTCAGAATGTGTGGATTTTCCTGCAAAGTAAAGCAGCTTGAGAGAGAACCCGTGAAGAATGACAGTAATACTCCTGCTGTAATCCTCAGGTGAACTTCACTTCCACCAATTATCTCCCTTTACACCACGGTTAATTTCCCTTGATGCAGCTCTTTTATTCTGGCTTAAGTGTAGCTGTTATAGGTGCTTAATTAGTGAGATTCATGCGAGTGAATGGCTATGCCAATGAATAGAGTAAGTACAATTTGTATTCATTTTTCACAAGATTTCAGTCATGAAGGGCTGGTGTCCTGGGGCCTTATGTACAAAGATTTGCGTTGAATTAATACTAAAACATTTCGTACGGAAAAAGCTGTAAATGTGTGTACGCAGTAAAAAAAGTCAGATGTATGAAACACTGCGCACTGGGAATCCGACGCATTTTCTTTTTGTACATCCGAATTAACGGGAAACTGAGCGCAACATGCAAGAGTGAAAAACCCCTCCCTGCCTCCTCCCCCGTATGAATATGGTAATAACTCCACTTTGGCGAAACCAAACGAAAATTGCAAAAGCAAGCAAGAAGAGAAACTTTACAGAATGTGAATTGGAGTTCCTCCTATCGGAGATAGACCAGAGAAAAGTTGTTAGTTGCAAGTTTGTCCTCTGTAATTAATTCCAAAAAAATAAAAATAAAAAATAGAGTGGAAGAATTTAGCTGAAGTGGTTAACGTAGTAGTCTGAACATTGCACTTTAAAAGATTTAAAAAAAAAAAAAAGTCTGATGTAAAGGTGCAGGTTAAGAGAACTGCGGCACCCCTTCAGAGTTTGGACTGAACAGAGGATACTGAACTAACACCCTTTGAGGAGAGAGTTGCCTCAATTGTGGGTGACACTTTACTGTCGGGAGTAGTATCCGTATCTGTGGGGGACACAGATGTATTAGAGAAACACTTTGTTTGTGAGGGGTTAACAGTCACGTCTGTAATGGATAACTGCTGCCTCCTGATATGCAGTTAAATACTTGCGCTTAGCTGGAATAATATATTTAAATAAATCACTCACTAAGAAGCCAGCCATTGCTCACTCCATCCCTTTGATCCTCCTTGCTGTCTTTCTTTCCAAATTGGGACCCAACTCCGCACAGAGCTCCAAGGGGATAGGTCTTGGAAATCTGAAACAGCTAATAAGCCAGTGGGCCAGAAAATCACATGATCCCTAAAAAATGTGTTTCAAAAATGTGATTCAACCATTGTCAATGTCCTCTAATAAAGCCGCCATTGCCATAAACTAAGGGTTGTATACATTTGCAATTGCTTTTATACGTTCTAAATCACATAATTTATTTAAAATATTTGTCAATTAACCCATTTTTTCAATTATAAATTATAGCAATGTTTTTCACATCTGTTGGTGCGATACTTTGTAGTGTGCAATTTAACATAATTGCCTCAAGGAGTCGCCAATGGAAATAAAACAAACACACACAAGAAATGCACGGACGCCAGACATGAAGTTGGTGCAGACCAATGCACATTCTCTCATTAATCCAATAGTTAGAAAATCCAAACGTGAGCGTGAAATCTGGCGTACGCAAAGCTTTTGTGCGTACGCAAAGCTTTTGTGCGTACGCAGCGTTGATACATGAGGCCCCAGGAGAGTTTAGTTTGAACAATAAGCAAGCACACATGAACCAGCTTATCAAGATCTTACTAGATATAAAAGAAACTTCATGAAATTTACATTTACATTTACATTTAGTCATTTAGCAGACGCTTTTATCCAAAGCGACTTACAAATGAGGACAAGGAAGCAACTTACACAACTATAAGAGCAACAATGAATAAGCGCTATAGGCAAGTTTCAGGTCTGTAAAGTCTAAGAAGGAAAGTATTAGTACTTTTTTTTTTTTTTTTGAGTACAGTTAGTGTGATATCCAGAGAGGCAATTGCAGATTAGGAAGTGAAGTGGAGACTAAATCGTTGAGTTTTTAGTCGTTTCTTGAAGACAGTGAGTGACTCTGTCGTTCTGATGCAGTTAGGGAGTTCATTCCACCAACTGGGCAGATTGAGCGTGAGCATTCGCGAAAGTGATTTCTTCCCTCTTTGGGATGGAACCACGAGGCGACGTTCATTCACAGAACGCAAGTTTCTGGAGGGCACATAGATCTGCAGAAGTGAGAACAGATAAGAAGGAGCAAGGCCAGAAGTCACTTTGTAAGCAAACATCAGAGCTTTGAATTTGATGCGATCAGCAACTGGCAGCCAGTGCAAACGGACTAGCAGCGGAGTGACATGTGCTCGTTTAGGTTCATTGAAGACCACTCGTGCTGCTGCGTTCTGGAGCAGCTGAAGAGGCTTGATAGAGTTAGCTGGAAGCCCAGCTAGTAGAGAGTTGCAGTAATCCAGTTTGTAGAAAACAAGAGCTTGAACAAGGCAGGTGTGTTGAAGCAAGTTGGAGCTAAACTCAGCAGGACACCGTCCCTCCAGGGCCGAGTTTGGACACCCCTGCCCTAAGGCTTAGATTGACAGTCTGTAGAAGTACTTGCATGCTAAGAAAAAAAATCAAGATGGGTCCCATGTCTCAGAAAAAAGCACTAGAAATGACATTTATTGTAAACCATTTGCCGACAAGATGGCGCAGTGTGTAGCATGTTCGCCTCACAGCAAGAAGATAGCTTGTTCGAGCCCCGGCTGGGTCAGTTGGTGTTCTGTGTGGAGTTTGCATATTTTCCCTGTGTTTGTGTGGGTTTCCTCTGAGTGCTCCGGTTTCCCCCACAAGTCCAAAGACGTGGTATAGGTGAATTGGGTAAGCTGAAATTGTCCGCAGTCAATGAGAGTGTATGGATGTTTTCCAGTGATGGGTTGCAGCTGGAAAGGCATCCGCTGCATAAAACATATGCTGGAGAGTTGGCAGTTAATTCCGCTGTGGCGACCCCTGATTGATAAAGGTACTAATCCGAAATGAAAATGAATGAATGAATCGATTGAGAGGAGTATAAAATATACTGAACTCACAGTGTACCTTAGCATTGCCAGCTAAAAGATGATAAATATAAATCATGCAATAAATATTTTGCTGTATTCATTTAGTGTAAACTGCAGTCAAACGTATGTTGAAGTGTAAATGTTGTGGCTCAAGGCTGAAGCATGTATTTCCAATGAGCCTGTGTTGGATTGTTAATTTTCTTCCGCTTTTCTGGGGCCGGGTTGTGGAGACAGCCGTCTCAGGAGAGAACTCCAGACTTCCTTGTCCCCAGACATTTCCTCCAGCTTCTCTTGGGGTATCATGAGGTGTTCCCAGGCCAGCCGAAAGACATAGCACCTCCATAGTGCCCTGCTGGGACATGCCTGGAACACTTTCCTAGGAAGGCATTCAGGAGGCATCAGAAACAGATGCCTGAGCCACCTCAACATACTTCTCTCGATGTGGAGGAGCATTGGCTCTACTCCGAGCTCCTCTCAGGTGACAGAGCTCCTCACGCTATCTATAAGGGTGCGCCCTGCCACCCTGTGAAGGAAACTCAATTCCGCTGCTAGAATCTGAGATCTTGTCCTCTCAGTCATAATCCAAAGCTCATGACTATAAGAGAGAGTAGGAACTTAGTTTGAACGGTAAATCGAGAGGTTTGCCTTTACGCATAACTGCTGCACCGATCCGCCTGTCAATTTCACATTTCTTCCTTCCCTCACTTGTAAACAAAACCCCAAGATACTTGAACTTTCCTCTAACCTGGAGGTGGCAAGCCACCATTTTCCATTTTTTTCCTGTGTTTGGATTAACAAATCTTTTTTGATTTCCAAAATTTGGCCAAGTCCATTGGTGAAATCTCACACAGTGAGCTGGGCTTAACAAACATCGAAATTTCAGAGCATCAATCAACCAGCGTGTAAGCGAAATTAAAGCGGTGGCATTCTGAAATCTCGCTCTCGAAAGCACATGAAAAATCAATAATGATTTAGGGATTTTCAGGTATAATCCGCCGTTCATTAGAGCCGATCTGTTCTGTGCGCTGCTCCAGCAGGTATTTTAAGCGGTCGATATTTGAGCTCTTTCAGCTGGAGAACTAAAGCTTTGATCTGAAAAACTCATGCTGTCCTGCTCTCACACCTCCTGCCTTATTGAAGTCCTCGCTTTATTCTTACTTTGTGGGACGGATGGGGAATCTTCCGCTTCGCTTTTGTCTGAAGGAACGTGGACTCTTTCCTGCATCTTTATTGATGGCTGCCCTTTCACTTCTATTTTTTATGTCTCCGTTTTCATTCATTTTATGCATGTAACCTTTTAAGCATCCAAGCAGCTCTATAATACTGAGCGAAAAGCTGGATGTTACCTTTTCAAGGCTTATAATCTTTTAATGATGATGTTTAAAAACGATTGGTGTTTTCTCAACCAAACCATGCACTTGTCATTCTGAGCGTTTATCACTTTTTCATTCTGCACTAGCATGTACTTCAAACATCCGTTACACATTAGTGTTAGCAACACAACCGTTTATAGTTCATTAAATACACAGCTTCTCACACAGGCAATCCATTACAAATCTCAACCTAATCAAACTCTGAACATTTTTAAAAAGGACATGAAAACTTATGTATTTTCAAACTTCTCGACCGGGACATGGATAGTCTAAAGCAGGTGAGCCCAAACTTAGTCTTGGTGGGCCAGTGTCCTGCAGAATTTAGTTCCAACCTCAAATAGACACCTGGACCAGCTAATTAAGCTCTTTCTAGATATAATAGAAGCTTCCTGGCAGGTGGGTTGTTGCAACTTGGAGCTAAACTATGTGGGACATCGGCCCTTCAGGAGCGAGTTTTGGCACCACCTTATCTAGAGCATATTTTGAGATGACTAGTAAAGGATTAACATGTCCTTCATATATTTAGGAGCCTGATTTTACGATGTTTTGGGGACAAATATTAAAATCTGGTATTGTATTCTGCTTTACAATGCCACCAGGTACGTTTTTGTCTGTTTGTCGAGATTTTCCTTCGGTTTAATTCTTGGAGAAACATCCGAGTTCAAAGAAATAGCGCTCAGATCTTATCGTGAGTGAAAAAAATGATGCCTGAAATAATTACATAATAACGGGTGACTTTTTCTGAACCAAACTATGGACTTGTCATTCTGAGCATTTATCACATTTTCATTCATTTTCTATCATCACTGTGCCATGATAATAACTCTCTTGATCTTTACAGACATTTCAGATGTCTAGTAATCTCCACTCCATTCTTCTCTATTCATTTCCTCTGGTTTAATGTGATTCACTGAACTGTATCATTATCACAATATGTGCTGCCTGACTATGACGTGTGTTATCCAGTTCTGCAAAACTTTTTCAATTTTTTAAAGGTGTCCTTCCCTGCACTCTTTTTTTTAACAACATGTATAAAATGTACATGGATATAAAACTATCTCAACTCACAGCAGAATGTGTCTGTGATTTTACAGCTCAATATACTTGAAGAAGCTTTTATATACCCCCTGTTTTGCATGCAAGTAAAAACATGGGTTGTTTCTCAATTCCAAAATTGCAGAGAACAGACTTGCGTTCTTGTGAAGATCGGTCTTGCCAGGTGTCCTCTGATGAAAGAACTAGGGAGACTGCGAGAATAGAGAGTGCATCCTATGAGAAATGAGATGCTGCGTTCTTCCTGATGGTCACATGACAGTCACGCATTTTTGATGGAAACTTACTTAAAGGGTCACGAAACACCAAAACACATTTTTTGAGCTGTTGACAGTCATATATTTGTCCCACACTGCTAAAAACACTATTAGGACACCTATATTTCACTAAAAAGTGTAAATTGGTTGTTTTTGTGTTATTTTCAAGCAAATTCGTACTTCCGGTTTGAAACTAATTTTTGGAGCTGCGTCACGGTCATGACATAATAGCCTGTATTCCAGCGTGCAGACTGGACGTCTGTGCCAGAGTGAGTCTTATTACGTCTTACAGTGTGATGCATTAATGCATAAGTAAGGCTTGGTTCAAACCAATCAGCGCGCTCTATTGTGCAACTTCATTAATATTCATTACTGTCACAGTGTTTAGACGACAGAGACGCCACGTTGTGTTGGCAAAACAAGCGTGAAGTGTTGCTTTTATAGTTTGCTGCGGTTAAGTTTTGTTTTCATTTTCTCTCTGTGAGAGCGCAGCTGGAGTCACGTGTGGATTAACAGTGTACGCGACGCTCGACAACAATAACTTACGTGTCTAAGGAGGATTATTGTTTACCTGAGAGCTGTTCTCATCTGCAAACGCTGAGATCCGGACTCGCTTGTAGTCTCCTCTTAATAAAGACGCGGCTCTAGTTGCTGGTGATTGTCCTGTCTCTACAGATTTGGTAAGTGAGCGACCAGTGCTCTTTGTTTATTTAGTTTGTTCGTATCGAACTAAGTTAACTATTGCACCAAGTGTAAACATGTTAGCACTACAACCAAACTTTAACCTCATGTAGGATTTTCAGCGCATTTAGTGACCGGTATAACACACGCGGCTTTCTTACGCTTCCTGCCGTGTGCATCTAAGTTTTCGGGAAATGCAGAGTTTTTTTTTTTCCTCTCATTCGCCGTGCGGTATCAAACATTGCATGAAAAATACACGCTTAGAGCAGTTCCTCAAATCAAATATCTCGTTTGTCGCGAAGGGCATGAATGAATTCCCTGAATGTAAGAGCCAAACTGCAGTTAAAGTCCAACATTTAATAATTTGGCAAATAATTTGACTACAGATGTCCATGTAAACACAGTCACTTTGTCCCCTGTGTGTGTGTGTGTGTGTGTGTGTGTGTGTGTGTGTGTGTGTGTGTGTGTGTGTGTGTGTGTGTGTGTGTGTTTTGACTCTGAAAGTCAGCGCGCCCAAATAGACACTCCCACACCATGCCTCTTGTCTTCCTCCTACACTCCCCCCTAAACAGTGCTGGACACGCCCACTTTTCTGACTTTTTCCAAAGTAGAGGTGTGAAAACGCCCTGCTGAAACGAGGGGGTTTCATGGCCCTTTAAACATTACAGCATTCAAACAACGATTTATTGTTTCCCCCCTTTATGCATATACTATGCATAAAAACCTTACAAATATACGTTGCACAATATAAATAAAACAGATTTTAATACGAATTTCAGCAAATAAACACCCTTGATGTCTTTATTCCTTTATTAAGATTTTCATGGTAGTGTTTATATTCACCGTTTCATGTAGTGAAACTCCTGAGATAAACAAGTTATATTTCTGAACACACAATGTGATGACTCATAGTGGCTGGCCAACATCATGGCCAACATCCAGTAGTCATATAAATATTAAACAAGTGACTGCATGTTTACTTTTTTATGGGGAAGGGGGGGAGGGGGGGTCTGTTACTTTAAGAAGCTGCTTTTTTGAAAAAATCTGTCATAATTAATTAATTATGAGTAATTATGAGTTTCATTATTTATGCTGGTAAGAAAATTAACAGGATGTTAATAAAGAATATGGGATAGACTGTTCATCTACACGAGGAGGACATCTTGAAGCATGTTCATATTTTTAATCATCTTTTGAACTTGTATTATCACACAGACATCATTCTATAATTTGATCAAAGAGGACGAAATGTTCTGGTGAGACAAAGCGACCTTTATATCTGATGGCTCCTTAGACCTTTTGTGCTGTTCGGGAGGCTTTCATCCACATTGGGGTGAATTTTGTGTTTTAATTTAGCCAAAACATTGTCTGTGTTTCATTTAATGGAATAATCTCTTCTGGCATCTTATTTTGACATCTTATTTAGGGAAAATGCTCGGAAATGTTTCCAAAAGTCAACAATACACTCAAATTTACTACCCTTTCATTATGTTCATGATATAATGAGGGTTCCAGTAGGTCTTCTGCAGTATTTGTGATGATTGGGATGCAGTTCCACAGATGATGCATCAGAAAAATCTACCTTCCGCCACTTTTCCAAATGATCAATTAGAAGTCAAGATATTATTTGTTATGAAAAGTTTAGAATTTTTAGTCAGTTTAATTGATGCTTTATGAACTTTAAAATTTCAAACAGCAAGAATTGTTTTACAGTGTGTCGTGTTTTATACTGGCAAATGATCAGTGGTGTAAAGTAACAAATTACAAATACTAAAACTGCTGTAATTGAGTAGTTTTTCTCAGGAATTGTAATTTACTAAGTAGTCTTTTAAATGTGTATTTTTTTCTTTCCCTAGAGTACATTTTCAGTACAGTAACTGTAGTTTTACTCAATTACTTTCATTCAACCTGTAGTCATGACTATACTTTCCTCTCTATGGGGATTTGAAAAATCAGACATAATGAAAATCGCTTAATAATAAACTACCTCAAGACACGGGCGATTTATAAATGCAGCAAACTGGAAGCATTCAAAGTGTCCCAGAAGATGTCCATAATCTTTTACACGCATTGACCCAGAGACTGTTTAGATGCATGTCACTGATGAGAAGATGATGGATGTTTACTGTTTGTTGACTGAAATGGCCTTAAACACCCAGCAGGTACAAGACTTCAACATGACGTTAGATTGACGTTGTACCCCAAAGTCTTGGGCACGTTGCATTTTATTTGGCAATGAAAATCGGTTTGAGCGTCAGTCCGATGTCAATGTCCAACCCAAAATCAACCAAATATCAACGTCTAATGATGGTACAACTTGACGTTGTGTGGACGTTAGCAATATGATGTCTATCAGACGTTGGATTTTGCTTTGCCATACCTGACGAATAAATGTCAGTTTTTGATGTCAATATGAAAAAAATGTTAGCTTGACGAATTTTAGTCACTTTGGTCACTTTCCAACCTAAAATCAACCAATTATCAACATAATTTGCTGTCATTATTGGGCATCAAAATAATGTTGTCCTTAGACACTGGCTAAACTTGACATCTGGTGACCTAACATCACAACCTAAATCTAATATTAACGTCTTATGACGTTGTGTGCTGGGTAATAACTAAATGCACTACAGAATGTTACGTTTACACATCCACAAATTACATGTAAACGCATCAGCTTTTACAGCGTAATATTCACTACTTACTGCTTTTGAGTACTTTTAAAAGGACTACTTTTTACTCATACTTTGAGTAATACTCACAACAGATACATTTACTCTACTTGTTAAAACGTCATAGAGTAACGCAAGTAAAATTATTTTGACTAGGAAAAACTCACTGTAAAAAAATGTTGGCTTCAAACAATCAAGTTGTCCCCAAAAACTCTCAACAATTGTGTTTCAGCTCATTTTAGTTGGAGCAATCAGCAAACATAATTTTTTTGAGTGTAGTAACGGCAAAAATCATTCATTCATCCGTTTATTTTCTTTCCAGCTAAGTCCCTGTAACAGCAAAAATATTACCCAAAATGTCAAGAGTTTACACTTAAATATTGCTTGATAATATTAGCAGGTTTGGCATGCTGTCCCAGGAGAGAAACTGAGCTCTGAGATAATTGAGCTCAGGGCTCTTGCCTGATCGTTGAGCATGTTAAGGTTGATTTATACTTCTGCATCAAGTGATCTGCGTGACCCACGACGCCTGCCTTGCACGTAGTCATTCATTTATACTTCTGCGTGCTGTTTGTGTTGCTCTGCAATAACACTTCAGAAACGTTAGCTGGCAGTAGGTTTTTATGTGCCTCTGTGTCGAATTTCTTCGCAGCCGTTTTATTTTTTTGAACTCTACCTTAATGTACAAGCGGCTAAAACTCATTCAGAGGCGGGAACCAGCAGATGTGAACAAAACAAAACAAAAGTTTTCATCTGGAGCTTCTTCACAGGACTGGACACTTGTAAACACTCACTCCATCGGGTTTCCGGGTCTCAGCACCACCCACACTCATCACAGCTACCAAGCCGACCAATCACAGAGCTTGCGCTACGCGTCATTGCAGTGTGTAATTACATTTTTTGAGAGGTGAATTCTATATGCGACTGCGCAAAAGCTGGTTTGGAACATGCATATGCACTTGATGCTGAAGTATAAATCAGCCTTAACAGGGTACAAGATTTTGAGAGCTCCCCCTGGTAAATGAGGGAAAAGGGGAGATGGGGTGGATGGGGGGATTCTTTAAAAAACTACATAGTGAGTTTAGATTAATGGTTTATTAATTATTTTAGCTATGAGACCCGCCGCGATCAATCATATGACAGGCTCTTCTCAAAATTAGTTTGTGAAACTTCACTTACTCATAATGATAAAACTGCAGATTCCTTTCACATCAGCATATCGACAACAAAGTTTTCTTATTTAAAGCAGCGAAGGACCCAGTGCGTTGTAAAATGACCCAGAACATCAAAAGTGACTAGAAGGGTCCTGACTGAGCATCAAAATGTGACAAATCCATAGTGAGAATGTGTTAGATGTACACTTTTGTACTTTTTAGCTACTATTATGTACTTTGAGATCCCCATATGTGGACCCTTTAGCTACAAATATGAACCTTTGGAAAATGTACCACCCCAGCGTATATAGGAATGACATTGACAGCTTCTTCTTTTGCTTTTCCATTTGCAGATTGTGAGATTTGCAAATGGCAAGATACAATCCGCTTCCCTGTACTTTCTGTCATCTTTTTTCTGTCTTTCATTTCCTCTGTTCTTCCTCAAAGAGCTGCGTGTCACAGTGTGCTGCTCTCACCTCAGATGCTTCTCTTCTCATTATCACTGTCTGTCAGTCCATATCCTGCTCTTTCACAGTCACTCGCTATCAGTCCATCTCATTCTTCGTCTTTTGTTCGCATCTGCTAAGCTTTGTTATTTTAGTTAAGCTGTGGTTTGTGTTTGTCCCGTGCCGAATATTGGACGGTGACATTTCAGGATTTTAGGTTGCCAGATCATGAACAAAGACACAGTACTTGCTGACGTGGAACCAACTTTGACTGGAACTAATGAAAAAATGACAACATTTACAGTTGAAGTCAGCATTATTAGCCCTCAATTATTTTCAGATTCATGGTTTGTTCTGTAGACAGTCTGAAAAAAATATTGCTTAAGGGGGCTGATAATATTGACCCTAAATTGGTTCAAAAAATATTTTGAACTGCTTTTATTCTAGCCGAAATAAAACAAATACGACTTTCTCCAGAAGAAAAACTATTATAGGAAATACTGTGAAAAATTCCTTATATATTACATACATTTAAGCATATTATAATGCATACATTTGTACAACCACACATAAGAAAAAGTAGGCATAGTATAGAAAACGCAAATAAAAAAGAATGTATTGATTTCCAAATTTACTTTGACTTGCATTTCATTGCAGACAACTTGAACACAATTTCATGCTTTGTCTGGTCAACTTCATTTCATTTGTAAATATACATCCTATCCTGTCATGCAGATCTGCAGCACATTTCAAATAAATGTGGGACAGGAGCAATTTATGGCTAGTAATCAGGTAAGCTGGTTAAATATTGATGTGATTTGAAACAGGTGATTGTACTTATGATTTGGTACAAAAGCAGCATCCAAGTATGGTCTAGTCCAGGGGTCACCAACCCTGTCCCTGGAGAGCTACCTTCCTGCAGATTTTAGTTGCAACCCTGACCAAACACACCTGTTTGTAATTATCAAGTGCTGCTTTAGGTACTATTAATTGGTCCAGGTGTGTTTGATCAGAGTTGGGACTGAATTCTGCAGGAAGGTAGCTCTCCAGGAACAGGGTTGGTGACCCCTGGTCTAGTCTGTCAGCACCAATAGCCTAGTGGTTAATGCGTCGACACATAGCACCCAGGTGCTTGCAGCCACCTGAGTTCGGTTCCCGACTCGAGGTCTTTTGCCGATTCTTCTCCTATTTTTGCTCCCCATACTTTCCTGTCTGTCAACCTCCACTGTCCTGTCAATAAATGTAAAACCCCCTAAAAAATAATTAGAAAAAAAGAAAGGTCTTGTCCTTTAGGAGCAAAGATGGGCTGAGGGTCACCAGTTTGACAACAAATACGTGAGAAAATTATTAAAACCTTATAAACAATGTTACTAAAAGAAAGAGAGGAAGACATTTGGATATTTCTCCTTCAACAATGCAGAACATCATTAAAAGATTCATGGAATCTAGAGGAATTTCAGTGCGTGAAGTACAAGGGTGCAAGCCTCAGCTGAACAACCGGGATCGCCAATCCCTCAGGCGGCACTGCATCAAGAATCCTCATTCATCTATTAGCCATATCACCACATAGGCTCAGGACTACTTTGGCAAAGTACCACAATACAGCCACATTCACAAATGCCGATTAAACTGTACTGTGGCAAAAGGAAGCCCTATGTTAACAGTGTCTAGAAGTGCCAGCAAGGTC
This sequence comes from Danio rerio, assembly GCF_052040795.2. Classification (NCBI taxonomy): domain Eukaryota; kingdom Metazoa; phylum Chordata; class Actinopteri; order Cypriniformes; family Danionidae; genus Danio; species Danio rerio. Next base: position 56,625,063 of record NC_141022.1, on the reverse strand, counting down.
TCTCGGCTCGGAGGCATCTGGGATGGATCATCACACAGTTGGAAATGTGTACTGTGGTACGATGAATCAGTATTTCGGGAATTAATTGGGAGAATTGGACGCTGTGTGCTCTGGACTAAAGAAGAAAGGGATCATAAAGACTGTTACCAGCAACAAGTCCAAAACATACCTGCCAACATTTTGTCTCCGAAAATCCGGGAGACCGGGGGTTGTAGGCGTTCAGGGGTGAGATGTCTGAATAACACTGTTGAGAACCGGGTAAGTACCTGTACTGTGGTTATGGAGGGGTTACTGTACTATGGATCGGGTTTCGGACTGCGGCTGCGATCGGATGCTAGACCAAAGTTAGCGACCCGGGGATGTTACAGACTATTTGGGAGAAACAACAAAATGGGAGGGTGGTGGGAGATGGTTCTGAAGTACGGGAAACTCCCAGGACAAGTGGGAGTGTTGGCAGGTATGATCCAAAAGCCAGGTGGTGTCGTGGTATGGGCTTGAGTCAGTGCCTCTGGCAAAGGTTACTTGCACTTCTGTGATGCACCATTAATGCTGAAGTACATGAAGATTTTGGAGCACAATATGCTGCCTTTTTTTTTCTCCTGGGTCGCCCATGCATATTTCAACAAGACGATGCACAAACACATTCTGCACACATTACAGAGTCCTGGCTGCAGAGGATGAGGATACAAGTACTTGACTGGCCTGTCTGCAGTCCCGACCTGTCGCCAGTAGAGAGTCTGTGGTGCATTTTGAAGGGTAAAAAAAAGGGTAAAACGCAGACCCCGTACTGTTGCCCACCTTAAGATTTGTTTGCAGGAAGAATGGAATAACATTACACCTGAAACACTTCATCACTTGGTGTCTTCAGTCTCTAAATGTATTTTAAGTGTTAAGAAAAGGAATGGCAACATTACAAACTGGTAAATGCTTTACTGTTACAACTTTTTTTTTAAATGTGTTGCAAGAACCAAAACTGGAATACGTGTTCATTAAAAAACAAACAAACATATAAATCATGAGTAACACTTTAAATAATGTTTGCTGTATTGTCTGCTATGAAATACAAGTCAAAGTAAATTTAGAAAACACTACTTTTTATTTTTATTTTGTGTTTTTCAGACTGCCTAGACAACTTTTTTTTCTGATTTGGAGTTGCATTTAGTTGCTTTAGTAACAGGTAAAGCACTCATGTTGCACACCAGCACAGACACAAGGGGAGAATAGAAGATTGTTTTTATGTGCATGGATGCATTTGCATTTAATTTCCTTGTATGAGAGCATTTAAACAAAAAGTCTTTTTAATATACAGTCATTATGCAAACAGATCACGCCGACTCTTGGTGAAACAAGCTTTTGTGTCTTTTTACAGTGTAAAAAGGAAAAATGCATCAATGGATTTCCCAACATTATTCAGATGAATATAGGAATGTATGTTGTATCTGACAAGGTCATGCAAATCTCTGCATCATTATGAGACATTTAGTGTTAATATTTGCTTAAAGGCTTTTTCATACAACAGTAGAAGAACATATAGGAGTTTTTACTTCAACAAAAATGACTTTAGTCTCTACTAAACCAGCTGAATTGTGGTTCTAAGGATGATGATAACCTTTATTTAACCAGGTACATCAATTGACAACCTGTTGTCATTTACAATGACGACCTGACCAAGAGGCAACATAAAAAGCAGATACGAAGCAGCAGGGACACAATACAATAACAATTTCACAGATGCAAATAACGGTAACACTTTACAATAAGGTTCATTAGTTAATGCATTTACTAACATGAACTAATCATGAACAACACATGTACAGCATTTATTAATCATAATTGAACATTTACAAATGCATTATTAACATCCAAGTCTATGCTTGTTATTCTTAGTTATTGCACCGTGAGTTAACATGAACTAACAATGAACTACTGTATTTACATTAACTAACGTTAACTAACATGAACAAATACAGTAGTAAATGTATTTTTCATTGTTTGTTTAAGGTAGTAAATGCATTAATTAACATTAACTAATGAACCATATTGTTAAGTGTGACCCAAATAACAACATATAAAGCCAAGGAAAAAAAATAAACTAAAAACAAGCACAGGGAACTTGTACTACTAACTGGGTTGAGTATTTAAAGGATGATAGTGGAATGAAAGTGTTGAGCTTTAAGGTCTGCTGCAGATGATTATTGAACCTTGATCTTTTCATTATTGTCTGATGTTGAACATTCTGTGACTTTTACTGGCATTTTTTAGTAGTTTGAAATCATATATATAAGAAATAATATGTAGTGCATCCTGAAAGTATTTATAGCGCTTCAATTTTTCCACATTTTATGTTACAGCCTTGTTCCAAAATGAATTAAATTCATTTATTTTCTCAACATTCTACACACAATACCCCATAATGACAAAATGAAAAAGTTTTTGAAATTGTTGCAAATTTATTAAAAATAACCTGAAAAATCACATGTGCATCAGTATTCACAGCCTTTGCTCAATACTTTGTTGATGCACATTTGGCAGCAATTACAGCCTCAAGTCTTTTTGAGTATGATGCCACAAGCTTGGCACACCTGTCTTGAATTTTTGCCCATTCCTCTTTGCAGTACCTCTCAAGCTCAGTCAGGTTGGATATTAATCGGTGATGTACAGCCATTTTCAGATCTCTCCAGAGATGTTCAATAGGATTTAGGTCTGGGCTCTGGCTGGGCCACTCAAGAACATTCTCAGAGTTGTTGTGAAGCCACTCCATTGATATTTTGGCGGTGTGCTTTGGGTCATTGTCCTGTTGGATGATGAACCATCGCCCCAGTCTGAGGTCAAGAGCACTCTGAAGCAGGTTTTCATTCAGGATGTCTCTGTACATTGCTGCATTCATCTTTCTCTCTATCCAGACTAGTCTTCTAGTTCCTGCTGCTGAAAAACATCCCCACAGCATGATGATGCCACCACCATGCTTCACTGTAGAGATGGTATTAGCCTGGTGATGAGCGGTGCCTGGTTTTCTCCAAACGTAATGCCGGGCATTCACTCCAAAGAGTTCAATTTTAGTCTCATCAGACCAGAGAATTTTGTTTCTTGTGGTCTGAGGGTCCTTCAGATGCCTTTTGGCAAATTCCAGACGGGGAGTGTCTTCCGTCTGGCCAGTCTACCATACAGGCCTGATTGGTGAATCACTGCACAGATGGTTGTCCTTCTGTAAAGTTCTTCTCTCTCCACAGAGGAACGCTGGAGCTCAGACAGAGTGACCATCTGGTTATTGATCACCTCACTAACTAAGATCCTTCTCCCCTGATTACTCAGCTTAGATGGCCGGACAGCTCTGGGAAGAGTCCTGGTGGTTCCAAACATCTTCCGCTTATGGATGATGGAGGCCACTGTGCTCATTGGAACTTTCAGAGCAGCAAAAATTTTTCTGTAACCTTCCCAGCCTTGTGTCTCTAGACAATCCTGTCTCGGAGGTCTACAGACAATAATTTTGTCTTCATGTTTGGTTTGTGCATTAACATGCACTGTCAACCCTGGGAGCTTATATAGACAGGTGTATGCCTTTTCAAATCATGTCTAGTCAACTGAATTTTCCACTGGTGAACTTAAGCTGCTGAAATGTCTCAAGAATGATCAGTGAAACAGAATGAATCTGAGCTCAATTTAGAGCTTCACGGCAAGGGCTGTGAATACTGATATACGTGTGATTATTCCGTTTTTTTCTTTTATTTTGAAAAAAATGGAATGAGGCTGGAACATAAAACAATTTGGAAAAAATGAAGTGCTATGATTACTTTTTGGATGCACTGTTTAAAGAAATAATTCAGTAAAATAACAGAAAATGAAATATATATATAAAGTTTATTGCAGTTATAACCTAAACATACTATGTAAACAATTGAAACAGAAAATATTGGTTTACATCTTTTTAATTTATTAGTTATACAAAAGAATCCAAATTGATTAATAATGTTTTGGCACCAAATTCGATGCGCAAATTCGATGCGGTCACGCAATAGGTAGTGCTGTCGCTTCACTGCAAGAAGGTCGTTGGTTCAAGTCTTGCCTGGGTCAGTTGGCATTACTGTGTGTTCTCCCCGTGTTTGTGTGGGTTTCCTCCGGGTGCTCCGGTTTCCCTCACAGTCCAAACACATGTGGTACAGGTGAATTGGGTAGGCTAAATTGTCCGTAGTGTATGAGTGTGGATGTTTCCTTGAGACGGGTTGCAGCTGGAAGGGCATCCGCTGCGTAAAACATATGCTGGAAAAAATGATGGTTCATTCCGCTGTGGCGACCCCAGATTAATGAAGGGACTAAGCTAAAAAGAAAGTGAATGAATGTTTGCACGGCATCAAATTAAATACGACAGCGCACCTAAACAGAATTGTTCTGAGTGCACCGAAACACACATTAACATAAGCACAATTAAAAATGAAGGTAAAACATTGTGGTCTGATGAATTTTTCTCTTTATGTTTTCTTTAGAAACACATTCTGTTCAAAGTTTCTCTTTTTGCTTGCTTTTTCCTTTACTTTTTTGTTTGGCTTTGTCAAAGTAGAGTCATTACCATATTCATATGGGGGAGGAGGCAGGGAGGGGTTATGCGCTCGTGCACGTGCGCTCAGTTTCACGTGAATTTGGATGTACAAAGAGAATATGCGTGGGGTTCCTGAATTCTGATAAGATTTTTTTACTGCATACACACATTTACAGCAATGTTTTAGTATGATTTCAATGCAAGTCTTCGTACATGAGGCCTCTGCTGTGTTGGTATTGATAATATACCTAGAAAAGACCATTGGAAGTGGAAGATTTACTATACATGGCAAATTGATAGAATAAAAGCACTGATGGGAGTGAAAATTGTTGCAGTTGAACTTCAATGTACATTTGAAGTTACAGATGATTACAGATTCAGCAGCTCATTTTTATGATCATTAACACACTGCAGAAATCATGATGATGTGACAATAAAAGTGATTTGATTTGATCAATGCAAATTAGCTCACAAACAAGCTGAGCTGAAGATGATTAGGTGTGTGCAATCTCCTAACAACACAAGCTCCAAGATGTGCTTTTTGAACAAAAAATTATGCAAAAAAATACCCGTGAAATGACTTTTGCAAACTGTAATGAATCCCATTTGTTTAATTTATTTAGATACTGTATAAATTAAACATTAAATAGTAAATATAATTAAATATTTAACAACTTTTGTATGTAAAATGGAAACCTCTACAAATGCAAATGCAATAAGAATGTCGCAGTGCACCCCTTTTCAGCAGGAAAGATTCACACCAAAGTAGGGTTTGTGTTGGTTAAAGCTGACAGGTGCTAACGTTGTCTTTTGCAGAGCACAGACTGCAAGATTTTCAAAATAATCGTGTCACAGATGTTTTCACACTGCATGACTATCTGGGCTAGTGTTTTGTCGCTGCTTCGTCTACACTGCTAGATGGATCGGCGACAGGGGTTTTCGCATCGCATGACTTTACAATAGGAATAATCACAGACAGCTTCATCTAAACTACGTCTCACAACCAAAAACACGTAGTATATCTTTTGTTATTAACTACATAAAGAGAAAGAAGCCTTTATCGGGGTAGAAAATGTACATATTGGCTCACCTGGGTTTGAAGGGAATTAGCAATTTCTCCTCAACTTTCTTTTTTTAGCTTTTTGTATGAAAGGCAAACAGACACAGTGCTTCTGTCAAACCTCCACTAGTTTTTCCTCCGTTTCTTGGGTCTAAATAAACGGAAAATGGGCACTTTTAACTTCTCCCTGAACCTCCCGCTGGCCTGCAGGTACACGCACACTAGTCTAGTTGCTGAATGCTGCTCTTTCATTGGCTGTAGGCGATCGCTGATGTTATTTTCAGTCAAAACTCATTTCACATGGCATGATTTGAATCGCCGGCAGCTCCAGATATTTAGCAGGCCAAATATCTCACAGGCATCAGCGACTCATTGGCGATTTCTCTCAGATCGCGTCTTTCATAGTTCATACTGCGTTATTGTCACTCACGTGCACGAGCATCAATTTGCCTGTGATTTCAGGCATTTGTCTGCGATTTCTCAAACCCTGTTGGAGAGTCAAAATCGGGGCTCAAATCATGCAGTATGAACTCGGCATTAACTGACGCTCAACACAGACAAATCTGTTAACATTTCAAAAAAAGGTCACTGTCTTGAACCCCTGTTACAGTGTGAAGCACTTTCATAATACAGCTCAGTCAAAGAGCTTAGAATGACCAAGAGGCGACACTCAATAATACGTTCCATTGCAACAGCAGCGCCCAGCAACAGCCCCAGATTCCGCCATTTTGGAGTGAAAGTGATCGGCCGTCCATTGGATCTCATTACTGTCGCAATGGCAAGCAGCCGCTTTGTTTTTTATTTATTTAAAAAGCGCATTAAAGTTGAGATACAACCTGAAAGACGACAAATACAACACTTATTAACACGATTATCAGCACTTTTAATAGTTTATTTTACAGACTTATAATATGCATGTTGTTCTAATGGAGTTTTCATTCCAAAATATCCGCCGCACCCTCTAGTGGCTGTTTCCCAAATTACACTAGAGTGTCGCCTCTTGGTCATTCTAAGCTCTGTGGCTCAGTTCTGTTCAGTTTTGTCCTCATCCTACTTAAATACTAAAACCTGAACCACACTGTTCCAGTTACTGTGACCATTTAAGTGAAGCTGCTTTGACACAATCTACATTGTAAAAGCGCTATACAAATAAAGCTGAATTGAATTGAATTGAATTGAATACTGTATAGTGGGTGCACCTTTTTTAACACCCAAAGAATTTAAAGCTTCCAATTATTAAATGTTTCTGATACCAATCCCATGATAGAAGCAAAAATAGCTGTACATTCTCACAACGATATTGTGATCACAGTTGGATGCTGCACAAAAACAAACTAAATCTGAAGCATAAGCTAAATCACACTCATTTGGTCTTTGATGCTATGGCACGATTGTAATGTCAGTGTTGGGTGTTTTTTTATTTCTTTTTTTTATTCTTGCTGTTTTTGTTGGCATGCGTGCCACCTTGGCTCTGGTCTAGTGGCCTGGAGTGTGTGTGTCTGTAAATGTTTTCTTCTTTTCTTTTTTCCCCAGAGTCTTAACCTTGAAGGTTTAGATAAAAAAAATCAATGCGTGGCCTGATTTTGTAGGTCACCGGCGCACACGTTCTCCAAACACACGCGATGCACGACTAGTTTATCTGCCTGTGTAAGTTTGCAGTGACTCTCAAAGGAAAGAAACATCACAAATGAGATCTCTCCAAAGTCAACATCAGCGCTTGAAACCTTTTTAGCTTTTGTAATTTGATGCATTACCGATTGAATGACTTTATATCCTGTGTAATTTGTATTTTTGTTTAGACGAGGCGTCCCATTTTGTTGTCTGCATTCAATTCCATTTGAAAAAGTGGTTTTACTTGCACTGAAAGCAAATTAAATCGCTCAATGGTTAGAACTGTCGCCTAACAGCTAAAAGGTTTTTGGTTTGAGTCCTAACTAGGCCAGTTGGATTTCTGTGTGGAGTTTGCATGTTCTCCCTGTGTTGAGTTTCTTCCGGGTGTTCCGGTTTCCCCCTCAGTCCAAATACATTTGCTATAGGGGATTGGCTGTAGCGTATGAGTGTGTGTGAATGTGAGAGTGTATGGGTTTTTTCCAGTACTGGGTTGCAGCTGGAAGGGCATCAGCTGCGTAATACATATGCTGGAATAGTTAGCGATTTATTCCACTGTGGTGACCCCTGATTAATGAGGGACTGAGCCGAAGGAAAAAGAATGAATGAATGAAAACAAAGAATTGCTTTCAGTGGATAAAATTTGCATACAATTATTTTTGCCTTCGAAGTACCCTCGAATACTTTTTTTGAGATTTTAACAGATGTGTGTGTTGAGCATCAGGTAAGACAATGCTAGCACCTGTTAGCTGTAATTCTGTGGTAAACTGGATAATTTTGAGCTTTTGTCAGGTAATTTCATCTTCCGGGTTTAAAATGATTTTTGGGGCGGATCAAAATCGGCGACGTAGCGCAAAACTGCAAGTGCAAAGATGACACATCGGTTTCTCATTATTATTCAAAGCTGAGTTTTCTTATCCTATAAGAAGAGCCGGCTTGATTAAACATGACTGTGCGTGCTTTTCGCAGACCTGCCAGTGCCAAGCTGTGAGACCCTACCTTGATGACTGGGTGAGACCGCGTCCACAGGCCCACGGCACACAGTATTTAACTGTTCATGAAGGCTCGTATGTGTTTGCTTCATGATCCACAGGGTTTGTTGCATGTTTTTTCCCCTGCGATGCTGTCAGCGCCGATAAAGCAAAGCTGTTTGTGTGCAGAAAGCATTTTTGTCGTGAGAGCAATGCGAGAATTGTAAAATGTCGGACGTTGTCTTTTATCAGGAGTTCATTCACATTTAGACACATCGCCGTGCTGCTGTGTTTGCCTAAATCAACCAGATTACCAACAGGGCTAATGGTTAAAATAGACAGGGCAAGAGACCTGCTGCACTGAGTCTGCATTCAGACCCCGGTATTGAGGGAAAAGTCCTCATTTGTAGTGTTTATATAAACACGATTATCTTTATAATGATATAAATTGTGGTTTTCTGTATATGAAATTACGAATAACAAATGCAGCAGGGCATTAAATCACTGTTCATTTCTTTACATTTTAACTTTGTAAACTATGAAATCATGCATCTCTTCATGGTTTGTGTCTCATTTTGTGAGCTGACTGACAACAGTTGTTCGCTCCCCTGCTCTGCTGGCCACGCCCACTCCTGCCTCTGATCGCGAAGCTCCACGCCCATTAGGATGCATCTTTTGAAAAAATGCTGCGGTAGACCTGAACCGAAAGTGGGGGGTGTCATAACCCTTTAAGAATAACAAAGGGGAACCAGCAAACACTGAGTATTGATTTCACTCGGACTTTAAATAAGTAGTTTGAACAAGTAGCAAAAGTATGTTTTTTAATCGTGTATACAGAGTTCCACACAATCGATTTGGGTAAAACTTTATAATAACTACACACCATGAATTAATTATTATTAGGCATTAGTTAATAGTTAATTCGTTATTTGTTATTCATTAACTCTACATTAATAGATGTTAGTAAGCAGTTTATAAATACAAATGGTACAAATGCTCTATTATTGTCTTATAAGCACATTTAAAATGTGCTTAATTATTGTATTTTCATATTTTATTACTTATGAATTGTTCATGATTAAATCAAATATTGCATTACTTGCAAACCATTTGTATTTAAAAGAAGTTGGTGGCTTTTAGAATAATTCAGAATGAGTAAATGATTAATAAACGATTCAAATCAACATTGATATATTTGATTATTCAGGCATATAGTGATCTTTACTATGTTTGTTAATAAATGCTTTATTAACTCAACGTCATGCAGTTTTGTGACCTAATCTAAAGTTAGGCCTGGTTATGCTTTGTAAATGATGCCTTATACATGACAATTGAAGGCTCAAGTATCAAATGAACAACAAATGTTTGCAATCTTATCTAAAAACTGTAAACTTTAAACACCACCGAATAACAGGAGTGTCAAAATACAGTTATCAGTAAATACCATTAAATAAAACTGGATAAAACAACAGTATAATAATTTAACAGCATATTATAATGTAACATTTCAATGTAGTAAACTGTACAGTCATTTTATTTTATATAAAATGCAAAGATTTATTTGTCATTTGGTATAGTTTAGGGATGTAACGGTTAACCAATTCCACGATTAACAGCGATTTCATTGGTCACAGTTAATTAACCGTAAAGGTTTCTCAACACAGAGTTTCTGCACAGAACAAATCTGCTGCAACTAAACAAAGTTATGCCAACTGTGCGCTACTTTGAAGTTCTGAGGCTGTACACCAAGCCTAATTAACTTCTTTTAATGAAGGGTTATTCACATATTGTGTCTTTTGCATGTCCAAGTTCGTTATTTCTAATGGAGGCCAGACTTGCATTGCAACTCAAGCTTTCTAGGTACATTGAAAGAATGCCGCGAGCACACCACGAGTCACATGACACGAACTGGACCGTTCAGCTTCATACTTTATATGGAATATATACATTTCTACTCCAATAAGCAAAAACAAAAAACAAAACAAAAAATACCAAAACATTTTGTAATTTAGTTGATCTAAAGTGCCTTTCAGACAGATTTTTAGCAGCCTTTGACTAGATTTATTCTCTTTAAAAGGGAAATACTTAGCTAATAGCTCAGATTTACATTAGACAAATATTATTTTTTACTCACATTTTTTATTGAATTGTTTATTTATTATTCTGTCATTTATTTTTAGTGTAAGTAAGATTATTACTTCTGTTTACTTCTGTTTTGCCACTCTTACTCACTTATTTTTAAGCCCAAGGAGAAATAGACTATTGTTTGTTTTTAATATTATTTTGAGCAGTAATATTTGGTTATTGAGCAAAGATAAAAACACTTCAAATATACAGTGATTTTCTAAACTAGAGGTGTGTTGAAATTTAATGAATGCATAATAATCAAAATAACCGTGAAACTGTGATTATTCCTCTATAATCTACAACCAACTATAATCGTACAACCAAAATCTATAACCGTTGCATCCCTAATGCAGTTTCATTTGTGAATCTTCAAATGAAAATAATTAATAAAGTCATTTATTTATTTATTTGTTTGTTTGTTTGCTCCTGTTTAGGCCATAACTGGGCCTTTAATTGTCATTTATTAGGGATTTATAAAGCATGCATAGTCCACACTTTTAGATTAGCGCACAAAACTGCATAAAGTTGAGTTAATAAAGCATTTATTAACATGCAAATGTAACAAAGGCCAGCTAGTAAGTGCTGTGCAGGTAAACCTCACTCCTCTGACCTCTAAAGGTGCGCTAGCGACAGACGCTAGAGGCCATGGTCTTTAGCCTCCTTGTTAGAGCAACCAACTCCCATGCGGAAGGTCGCCAGTTCGATCCCAGCTCGGAGCAGGTTGGGTGGTGTAGGACTGGTGGGGTTACATTGGTGCCGTGACCCGGATGGGAGTGAGGTTTAGTGGGGTGAGTGTAACAGAGGCCAGCTAGTAAGTGCTGTGCAGGTAAACCTCACTCCTCTGACCTCTAAAGGTGCTCTAGCGACGGAGGCTGTAGGCCATGGTCTTTAGCCTCCTTGGTAGAGCACCCAACTCCCATGCGGAAGGTTGCCGATTCAATCCCAGCTCTGAGCAGGTTGGGTGGTGTAGGACCGGTGGGGTTACACAAATTAACTATTAGTAGATGCCTGAATAATAAGATTTATAAATGTTAATTTTGAATAGTTTATTAATCGTTTACGAACTCATTCTGATTGTTCTAAAAATAGCACACACAATACTTAAAAACTAGCTTGTAAATAATGCAATACTTAAGTTATAAAAAAATCATCATTAACAAAGTATTAAAAATACAATCATTAAGCACATTATAATGTGCTTCTAAGTCAAGAACAGAGCATTTGTATCGGTATTTATAGACTGCTTACTAATGTCTGTTAATGTAGAATCAATACTTAACAGATAATGAGGCCGAGCCTGACAAGTACATTTTGATTGACAGCTTTTTAAAAGCCCGAACCTGTTGTATGCAGAGATACTTGCTCATATTTGCCATATCACATCTAGCCACTATAGGCTCAAAGCCACATTAGCCAGAACTTACTGTGCTGCATATTTGCCAATAGTGGCCCACATATGTTTTAAGATAACTGGGCCACATTTACTATATCTTCTCTGGACCGCATTAGGCTAACAGCCACATTAGCCAAAGCTTACCGTGTCAAATATTTGCCAAAGGTAGTCCACATATGTTTTAAGGTAACTGGCCCACATTTGCCATATCTTCTCTGGACCAATATAGGGTAACAGCTACATTAGTCAGAGTTTTCATTGCTGAATATTTGCTAAAAGTGCCACACAAATGTCTTAAGGTAACTGGGACACATATGCACCTATACATGTGAGCCCTTTTGAGTTTAGACTCAGATTACCCTTAAATGACTGCCACATTTTTGCCAACTGTGGCCCACATTTGTCTTCCATCATTTAGGCCAAATTTACCATTTTTCACATGGGCCACATTAGGCTCACATTTTGCAATAAGTGCCAAAGCTTTGGCTTAGATATATAGGCTTAGAATATTTGTCTTCCTTTTGTCATAGTACAGGTGGGCCACTTCAGGCTCACATTCATTTTGTCGAAGTCGAAGGAAGACGACCATTGCAGCATATCTGCCTAAAGTGACAACATATGTATGCTATCTGGGTATCGACACTATTGACGCATTCCATCCAATAGATAACAATAGCGTAGGCGACATCTAATGTAAAATATCTATGACTATTTTTCAGTAACTAGCACAACACTGCTAACTATGAAGCTATGCTATTGAAATGCAACACAAATTAAAAAAATGATGCTTTAATGATGTTTTCTTGACTGTAACTATTGACGTGCGATACCACTGGTTTCCTATCCGATACCAAGTAAAATAAAGGCGAGTATCGGTGATACCGATCTGATACTGATACTTTGCCCAAAATTACTGTTTGGGAAATTAAAGTGTGACTTTCTACTGAATATGAGACATATTATGGGTTATTCCAACACAATCTCATGGCAATTCGTAGCTTTTTCATTTTGTGGCTAATTCGTATGAATTCGTACGATCTAATTTGTACTATTTAGTACGATTTGCTTATCCCTCTATGACGGTTGGGGTTAGGGGTGGGGTTAGGTGCCACGCCTCCTTTTTAAAATCGTACCATTTCGTACGATTAAATTCGTACGAATTAGCCACTAAACTGGCAAAATGTAAAATACTTACGTTTTCTCGTGAGATCAGGCTGGTTATTCTTGTATATTGTTTATTGATGAAAAATTATCATACAAAAAAGAGCCAACTTACATATTTATTGACAGCATCTGAACATATTTATCTTAAAACGCCTGCCTGAACATCTTAACATAAACAATAAACATTCACACCTTTTAGGTTTAGTGACATGTTAATCTGGTCCCCTTGAAGATTTTTAACCTTTTTCCGTTGCTTTATCATTGTCACAAAAACCCAAGCCTCCAAAATACAACCACATTTTCTCCCTATGTACCAGGATAGTGCCTGCCTGCTGCACCTAAGGACTCTGCAAGCGATGTTCGTCTCGCCCCAGCAGCACCTGTACCTCTCCTTACCTTCTCTTCTGACCGCCTAGTCATCATGTAGTCATATTTTCTCTTGTGATTTATATGTAGATGGCTGATTAGGTTTGTGGTATTACAACAGTTCCTCGCTGTTTTGTTAAACGTGTCACAAACTTCATCCTTTGAGTTTATGGAAGTGAAGTAGCTCCACACATACTTCGTTTGCGATCACTTATCCAATGACTGCGTGACTGAACAACATGTGCCACGCCAGTGGAGTGGAGTGGCTAGCTAGGGTGCTCTGCAGTTGTACAGTGGCATATTATGCACATGGCTTGGCACTGTTGGCAGGCAAAAAAACAAGTAGTTCCAACTAAGTTGGCATTATTCAGGTAAACTACGGTAATAGTGGTTACTTTCCACTGTATTTCTATTTTAAATAAGTTACATATTTGCTCCAAATTACTGAGATATCGATATTTTGATAAGATAATCGATTCTAAAACATACTGTACAAAGCTGGTATCGGAGATATCGATATTTTAGTATCCACCCGCACATCACTAACTGTAACTTTTTGAAATTGCATACAATATGTAATTAAGACGCCACTGAAAATACAGATTTGACCATGAATGATGCAGCTGTGCTTAATATATTATATATAATTATATATAATTAATATATGCCATTATAAGTGTTTATGTTAATGAGGATAAACATGGGCTACGATTGCCATGACTACACAGATGAATGTCTGAAATGATAGACGCCAGAGCGGCCATTATTAAAGTGTTCCTCATTCTAACAAGTTCCCCCGATTGTGAAGGAGAGGTGCTTTTCTTACAAACAAAGATGTGTTTATTTGCTATACCAGCATGTTTCTGTCATTTTACAGCCTTTTAGTATGAAAAAAGCAGTAATGCTGCATGTGTTCTTTGTTTTTCACCAAGGTGGATGTTCAGATTTTCCATCTCTGATCAATGAGGCATCTTCCTGACAGCTGGGAGTCTCGGAGAAAGAGACATTTTACAGTTTAACTGGGACTGAATAGACAAAAGAGCAGCTACTGCTGTGCGGATACAGACTGATGAAGCAGACAAATCATCCACAACCACCACAGGAAAAACAGGTAGTGTGAAACCACAGGGTGTTGGGTCTCTCATCTGAGGATTTCCTGTGATTTTTTTTGCTTTGTTGTGATCAAAGCTCTCTGTTGTGAGATCTTAAATGGGACCTATTGTGCAAAAAACACTTTCATAAGGGTTTTAAACACAGTTGTGTGGCAATACAAACAGCTTTTGATGCTAACATTTATTTTATTTTTAGAATCACACTGATAAAACCAGCCTGATCTCAAGAGAAAACGTAAATATTTTACGTTTTGCCAGTTTAGTGGCTAATTCGTACGAATTCGTACGAGTTCAGTCGTACGAAATGGTACAATTTTAAAAAGGAGGCGTGGCACCTAACCCCACCCCTAACCCCAACCGTCATTGGGGGATAAACAAATCGTACTAAATAGTACGAATTAGATCGTACGAATTCATACGAATTAGCCACTAAATGAAAAAGTTACGAATTGCCGTGAGAATGTGTTGGATAAAGCAGTCTGCAGAAACACTTTAATTGACATTCTCCTTTTGTACGTGTCATCAGTAGGGGAAAGTCCCGCCCATTCGTGACAATCTTTCCTTTATTAGCATAAACAGTCCTGAATGAGAAGCAGTCGTCTGCCTTTAGAGTTTTCACACTGTACCTGCTGAAGACAATGTCAGCGACTAAGAGGAGTTATAAATGTGGAGTTTTTTGTTGCACAAATAAACACCCAGCTAGCAAAATTCATGTGGCTCAAATCTGGCCCTCACTAGACACTAACATCCGGCCCACATACTGAATGGAATGATGGCTCTAGGGCGGTCTGCTCCTGTTTGTCACATCTGGGCCACAAATAAGCCAAATCAATACAACGTATTAGCCAGAATTCAACCAAATGAACCAGATCTGACCCTATTCTGGGCCACAGTTTGCTTTTATTCTGGCCCAGATTTCAGCCCACACCAGACACTTACGTCTGGGCCACATACTGAATGGAATGATGGCTCTAGGGCGGTCTGCTCCTGTTTGTCACATCTGGGCCACAAATAAGCCAAATCAATACAACGTATTAGCCAGAATTCAACCAAATGAACCAGATCTGACCCTATTCTGGGCCACAGTTTGCTTTTATTCTGGCCCAGATCCAGCCCACACTAGACACTTACATCTGGACCATATACTGAATGGAATGATGGCTCTAGGGCGGTCCGCTCCTGTTTGATAGACCTGGGCCACAAATAAGCCAAAGCAATGCCACATATTAGCCAGAACTCAACCAAATGAACCAGAACTGACCCTATTCTGGGCCACAATTTGCTTTTATTCTGGCCCAGATCTGGCCTATTACTTCTAATAATGGAATAAACATTGGTAAACATAAGTGAATTATATTTTTTCATCACAGGTTGTGCCCCACTTCATTTTGTTTGCTGTAATGAACAATCTTTTCAAGCACAGTTCTTAAAATTTACAGCAGCCCAAAATAAAATTTATATTAAGAGGTCCAGGGCTATGAGCCCAACTAAAGCAAACACTTTTCTCCATGATGGTGACTTTAGTCTATGTGGTCCACATATGTTTTAAGAAACATTTGCTATATCTCCTCTGGGCCGCTTTAGGCTCACAGCCACATTAGCCAGAGCTAACTGTGCCAAATATTTGGTAAAAATGGCCCACATTTGTTTTAGGATAACTGGGCCACATTTGCCATATCATATCTGGGCCACTATAGGCTCAAGTCCACATTAGCCAGAGCTAACTGTGCCAAATATTTGCCAAAAATGGCCCACATTTGTTTTAGGATAACTGGGCCCCATTTGCCATATATTATTTGGGCCACTATAGGCTCAAATCCACATTAGCTATAGCTTACTGTGTTGAATATTTGCCAGAACTGGCCCACATATGTTTTAAGATAACTTTTGCCACAATTTTTTATATTTTTTTCTGGGCCACCATAGGCTAACGGCTGCATTAATTAGAGCTTACTGTGCCAAATATTTGTCAAAAGTGGCCCATGTATGTTTTAAAATAACTGGGCCAAATTTGCCATAACTTCTCTGAGCCAAATTAGTCTCACAGCCGCAATAACCAGAGCTTACTGTGCCAAATATTTGCCAAAAGGGGCCCACATATGTCTTAAGATAACTGGGCCACGTTTCCATCTGCACGTGTGAACCACTTTAGGTTTAGATTACCTTTAAAAGACTATGCCACTATTTTGCCAACTGTGGCCCACATTTGTCCTCCATCATTTGGGCCAAATTGATAATTTTTCACATGAGCCACATTTGGCTCACATTCAGATTACATTTTGCCATAAGTGCCAAATCTTTGCCTTAAATGGCCCGTATATGAATTTGAATCTTTGGCCACCCTTTGCCATTGTACAGGTAGTAGTAGTACTGTGGTATTAGCCTGGTGATGAGCAGTGCCTGGTTTTCTCCAAACATAATGCCGGGCATTCACTCCAAAGAGTTCAATTTTAGTCTCATCAGACCAGAGACTTTAGTTTCTTATGGTCTGAGAGTCCTTCAGATGCCTTTTGGCAAATTCCAGGCGGGGAGTGTCTTCCGTCTGGCCACTCTACCATACAGGCCTGATTGGTGGATTGCTGCACAGATGGTTGTCCTTCTGTAAGGATTTCCACTCTCCACAGAAGAACGCTGGAGCTCAGACAGAGTGACCATCGGGTTATTGATCACCTCCCTGACCAAGGCCCTTCTTTTCTGGTCACTCAGCTTAGATGGCTGGCCAGCTCTAAAGAGTCCTGGTGGTTCCAAATATCTTCCGCTTATGGATGATGGGGCCCACTGTTCTCATCAATTTTCAGACCAGCAGAAATTTTCCTTAATGCATGTGTCTTAAATATCTGCAAACATATTATGGTATTTTTATACTTTAGAATAGTCAAAAACTTTTATACAGCATCTTTAAAATGGCAAACTTTATTATTTATTGTGCCCAAATGGTTTTATCAAATTAGCTTGAAATCTTAGTCATAGACTTTAAAATCACATTTAAAAAAAAAAAAAGCTATTTCAACTATATTATGAATAAACTTTGCTATCAAATCATGTTGTCTGAACTTTGGTTCCTGCTTAATTATAATCCCAACTTGTCACTTGACACATCCCAACTTAAAAATATGAATAACCTTATAAAAGACATGAAAAGATTTTTTAAAAGATCTCAAATTTATCTTTAAAAATCCTGTACAGTATATACCGTCTAATAACATTTGAGCTTACTGAAAAGTCTCAAACGAATTTTTGAGAAAAATAACAACCCAAAAATTGAGCGAGAGCCACAATATCAAAAGGGATTTTTGTTGATTTTGATACAAAAGTGATGGCAGCATGGCTAAACATGTTTGTTTGTTTTTTTCTCATAGATAAAGCGAGGTAGAAGATGTGTAGGCTTGTAAGTTGTGACACTGTATTCAGGAAAGGAAAGCGTCGCCCACTTACATGTGCTGTTGTGAGCAATAGAGTTGACAGTGTGGGTGGAAGCCATGACTGCGCTTTTAAAAGATTATTATTCCTGTTATCTGCATGGACAACATTTTGGTGGGCTTTCAGTGTGAAGATAAAACTTTCAAGTGAAAGGTTTGTTAAAATGAATAGCAAACCAAATGTGCTTTATTTAGGGGATTCTTGGCAGGTCAGGGAATAATCATGTTAATAATCAATAATCAATTTGAAAACTATAAAAATGGAGTCTTTGGAAAACAGTGATGCATTTGTTTTTGTTTTTTTGTTTTTTGAAAATGCTATGAGTTTGTTGACAGTTTTTACTATTTGTTTTATTTTCTAAAGGTCTGAGAACATTTCTTCCAGATTTTAAATATTGTATTTTTCTAAGGCTTTTTTCAGAACATTTAAACTATAATTTGTGATAGTAACAAATAACAAAATTTACTTGATAATTTAAATTATTGAAAATTGGGTTTTTCAGCAAATATTGTTTTCTTAACCTTTCCAAAGTCAAAATATTGAAACTGTGTTATTATAAAATGAACATAAACATGATTAAAAAAAGTGTGACTTTTTATCTTAAGTAAAAACAGAATATATATATATATATATATATATATATATATATATATATATATATATATATATATATATATATATATATATATATATATATATATAGCCATATCTCACTGCTACGGGTGTGATATTATGTTTATACAACAGTTCAATGGCACAATCGTGTGTGTATATATATATATATATATATATATATATATATATATATATATATATATATATATATATATATATATATATATAAGAAAATCAAACACAGTGTAGGGGATCACCTACATTTTAAGCTCGATCAGGGTTTATTACCTCATTTTCAATGAACCGGAGCTTGTAGATTCGAATCATTGATTCTAGTCGGTTGAGTCAGATTGAATCAGATTTAAAGATTCACACTTTATCTGCCATTTGTCCCGCAAATAGAAGACATTGTATCTTACCAATCTTGTTAATATTATTTACGTGGCCAACAATAATAACACAACATGGTGTTGGGTTAACTTTGAGCAAGGTTACAAGATCTACAGCTCGAGGCAATGACTAAGAAGCACATTAACAAGAACAAAGTTTTTACAAAATAAGAACAAAGATTTATTGAGCTACACTGCGATAAGTGAAACTAACTACGTAATAAGCAAACAACATACAAACGCACACACATACATTCACACAGAGGCAGTTCAGAGGATTCAAATGAGTTGATCGACTGTCCCAAAGTAATTCTAATACTTCTCACAAGATATTAGAATAACACCTGAGAAACCACATGCAGAGATATGGCTTATCTTTCACTGAGTAAGATCAATCTGCACCAGATCAGCAAGACATAATGTTTGTTTGTTACTTGCGAATGTGCTAGAGATAGGAAGTCTTGAATTTCCCCCGCCAGCTGGCCTCGGGGAAACACGGTGCTCCTCATTGGCTGGTGGCTTCTGTGACGTCCTTGGGATTCCCTCCCTCGTGAGTGGGTCGTTCTGGGTTACCAAGGTGGGTTAGGGTTAGGGCCACGTCCCGTACCATGGTAAGAAAGGTCAATAATTAACAGAATGCTTGTAGATTTCACATGGCAAGTTTGTAACTATATCAAATCAAATGTTACAAGACGATTACTGTTTGTACTACTAGTTTTTCATTTTTACTATTGTATTGCAAATATCACTAGCTTTCGTTCAATACCAGACATCATACATTTCAGACACATACGGATCATATTAATCTGCTATAAGGGTTAAACCAACACATTTAGCCCTTTCACACAGTCATACCAGTAAATATATGGAAAATTTCCAAAATTACTTTACCGGTGTATTCAAAAAATCGTTGTTCACACAGGCGAGGACGTTATGGAATTTTTCCGAAAAAAGAGCATTCTCACATCCATCCCAAAATACATGTAATACTGACATCATTAACCAGAAATGAGCTCTAAACAGCTGCGCTTGTATTTGTAAACATTTGACTTCATCACAAGCTTTGTGGATGGATCAGTATTTTGAACAACCTCCATGTAACATATAGAGAAACACTTTCGCATGTCGAGATGTACATAATATATGTGTGTGCTGGTGCTCATGGGCTGTTTCAATGGCACACGCAAAGCTTGAAGGTAAACAAACAACGGCTTATCATAAGCATCTTATTAATAATTATTTACACGGTTGGCATTAAGATGAACATATTAATGTTATCTGCCTAATTTCTAGCAGCTAAATGTGTCTGGAAAAATATTCAAAGGCATTGATTCTCATAAACCGCGCGGACGTGAATGCGTCTGACTGTTCTGATTGGCTAAAGCAGACTTCTCACGTCAGCAAGTTCTAGACGTGCACACGCTCTTTCCGGCAATCTTCCTTTTGCGTTCACTCAGCGCAGCATTCCGACAAATTACCGGTAATGTTACAACTTCTCTTTCCGGAAAATAGCCAGAATGAATTTACCAGTATTTTCAAAAAGGGCCTGTTCACACATACAACCTTTCCGGAAAATTGCCGGTAATTTTCCAGAAAGGTGTGTATGTGTGAAAGGGGCTTTTGATTAGGTTGGTTGGAATAAACACAGCATATGAGGAAAACTATGGCATATTATTCAAAGATACATCTGCCGTAGTTCTAACATTTTAAGAGATTGTCTTTCATTCATATGCATTAATTTCTTCTAGAGGTCTCTTTGTCTCTACGAAATTGTACATCTGGCAGGATGTCCCATATGACTAATGCATGACCAGGAGTCATTCAAAAGTTTCGTGAGGCAGGTCCCACTGAAAATCCTGTAATGCCCCATTGTTACGTTTATTAATCATTTGTTAGTTAGCTGAAGGGTACCAGAACATCTGGGGCCAAAGTATTGATGCAGCTATTCAAGTCAATAGGCGCTCTGTAATCCTAATGGTATAAGCCCTCAAGCTAGTTCAATGACTAAGACAATTTGGCACCCAGTTTTCAAGCCTGATTTGAACTGGTTTTGAGTTCTGCAACATTCTTTGAATTGAGTTCCAACAACGGAGAGTCTAAAAACCCCTTTTTATTAGGAATTACTTTCTTGTATACATATATATATATATATATATATATATATATATATATATATATATATTAGGGATGTAACGGTATTGTAAATACCGTCATACCGCAATATTATTTTTTTTCAATATTACCGAAGTCGCATGACTCGGTAAATTTATAGGTCTTCTGAGAAAATTTGCTCAGGCGAATGAAGCGAACGGGAGGTAGCGAAAACTACAATTCCCATCAGCCCATGCTTGACCATCATCCCTTGCGGTCTGTTGTCTCTACAGATCCAGTAATGCGGAAATGGAGTGTGCTGCTAGAAGCGGAGATGAAAAAGAGCTGGAAAACTCTAAAGCGGGTGTTGTCGCCATGCGCGTTCTGAATAGCGGTGTTGTCGCGCGAGTTCTTATCAGCTGTGTTGTCGCGCGAGTTCTTATCAGCTGTGTTGTCGCGCCATATCTCTCTTGTCCCAGAAACCTCAGTCCCAAATAAGAGGGTTTTTTTTCTGTTGCAGGGGACATTGTAAATACGCAGAGATACCAGCTTTTACCAGATTATATTTATATGATAATTTTCCTTTAAACCCATCTCTATCTAAGTGAGTGAGTGATTAAATGTTGAATGTGATGAGTTTTCAACAATACTAAATTGAAACTTTATTTTCTTACATGGTTTAATATTTTTTTGTTATTAAAATTAAAGTTCCTGTTTCAAAGCTTACAGATAGATGGCTAATTTGTATGTCATTGACACTTTTGGCACTTTTTTGGAGTATTTTCATAAGTTTTGTTTTTTCCTGTAAATGATTCAATAAATACCGTACCGTGACATTCATACCGAGGTATTACCGTACCGTGAAATTCTGATACCGTTACATCCCTAATATATATATATATATATATATATATATATATATATATATATATATATATATATATATATATATCTATATATATATATATATATATATAGATATATATATATATAGATATATATATATATATATATATATATATATATATATATATATATATATATATATATTAATATCCATTTATTTATTAACTTTTGATAAAGAATTAACATATCACAGGATGAAATCTGTATTCTTGAAATTTAAGTATATTCGTAAATATGAATTAATTATGTTTGTTTCTACTAGACTGACAGGAGACTATTGTATTGTGGGTATAATATGATAATATATTAAACATATATTTAAAAACCTCCATTTCAAAGCTGTTTGATGTGTGTTATCCTTGAATAATAGTTCAATTAGTTTGATAATCTGAAACAACACAGTGTGACAAACATGCAAAAAAATCATAAATCAGTAAGGGGGCAAACACTTTTTTCACACCACTATATTTCTTTATGTCTCTCACTCGCTGTTTTTCAGCTCATTTAAAAACAAAGTTTTCTACGCTTCACCTGTTTGATTCTTTGTTCTCTGATTTGTCCATTTGTCTGCATGGAGTACAGACGGTTCAGAGAAATCACTTTTAAAGGTCAGTTCAGTCAGACGGTAAAGGCTCCAAAGCTGCTCTGCTTTCACCGCCGTTTTTCCTGCAGTGAACTCTGAGAACAGCTGTGTGAAAAGTGACAGTAATTACTGGCATTAACTGCAGATAAACAGGCCAGACATGCCAAGAATACAGTTTCAAAGGAACATGCGAGATCCATCCTGCTGAATAATACGACAAGCTGGAAAATAATAGGAATTAGCTACATTAACTAAAAAAAGAAAGACTGCAGAGAATAAAAATAACAAACACAAAAACTCCTTAGCAGGATTATTAGCCCTCCTGTGAAAGTTTTACATTCAGATATTTTCCAAGTTCTATTTTTTAGACAGATTATCTTATAATGTTTGTAAACATTAAAGTTTTAATAACTTATATCCAACAACTAATTTATTTTGTCTTTGCCATGATGACCGCACATAATATTTTACTGGTTATTTTGCAAAATACTAGTATTTAGCCTAAAGTGCCCTAAGCTTAAAGGTTTAACTAGGTTAATTAGGTTTTAGATAAGATAATTAAGCAAGTCAATGGACAACAATTTTTTTCTCTCTAGCCAACTGAAAAAAAATATATATATAAAGAGCAGATTTTTTTAGCTCTTTTGAAAACATAATAGTTTTAATAACTCATCTCTAATAACTGATTTATTTTATCTTTGTCATGATGACAGTACTCAAGATACTTCTTTACAGCTTAAAGTGGCATTTAAAAGCCTAATTAGGTTAATTAGGTTAACTAGAAAGGTTAAGGTAATTGTGTAAGTTATTGTAAACCATGATATGTTCTGTAGACTATCGAAAAATATAACTTAAAGGGGCTAATAATTTTGACCCTAAAATGGTTCATAAAAAAACTTAAATTGCTTTTATTCTAGCCAAAATAAAACAAATAAGACTTTCTCCAGAAGAAAAAAATATTATCAGACATGCTGTGAAAATTTCCTTGCTCTGTTAAGTGAAGTTTCCCAAACTAATTTCGAGAGGAGCACGTGATAGAATTGACTACAGCTGATCCGTATCACTAATCACTAACTAGCCAATCGGATCACTCTAAATTTAATATAAATATCCAGCCTAAACTCCATTCCTCATCTTCGTTTTTGGAAAACCCCCCCATCCTTCCCTTCTCCCTCCTCCTCAGTTCGGGCGTCACGGCGGCTCAGTGGCTAGCACTGTTGCCTCACAGCAAGGAGGTCATTGGTTCAACACTAGCTGAGCCAACCGATACTCTCTGTGCGGAGTTTGCATGTTCTCCCCGTGTTCGCGTGGGTTTTCTCCGGGTACTCTGGTTTCCTCCCACACCCAAAAAACCATGCAAAGTTAAAGTCACAAGCACATACTACAAATTAGCGCCAATAGTGATTTATTTTGGGAGCTATCGAGAACTACCTGATCTCATATCCCTCCTAATGCTTATTGACCAGGCGGGAGCCTTGGGCTCATCTATCACCGAGCTCAGGGTTCTCTCCCGGGACAGCATGCCAAACTAGCTTAAATAGTCAAGCACTATCTAAGTGTGAACTCTTGAAACATAATTTGGGAAATATTTAAAAAAGAAAATAAATTCAAAGGCGGCTAATAATTCTTCAACTGTATATTTAAACCAGCCAAATCAAAAGAAATAGGACTTTCCTGCAGAAAAAAGGAAATACTATAAAAAAGGTTTGTGCTCTGTTAGCACTGTCACTTCACAGCAAGAAGGTCGCTGGTTCAAGTCCAGATTGGGCCAGTATAAGCGTTTCTGTTCCGTTTTCCCATGTTGGTGTGGGTTTCCTCCGGGTGCTCCGGTTTCTCCCACAGTCCAAACACATGCGCTATAGGTGAATTGAATAAACTAAACTGGCTTAAGTGTATGTGTGTGAATCTGAGTGTGTATAGGTGTTTCCCAGTACTGGGTTGCGGCTGGAAGGGCATCCGCTGCATAAACAAGGGATTAAGCCGAAGGGAATTGAATGAATGAATGAATATGCTTATCTATGATCATATATTCACTGTAAGCAGCTCTTGATAAGAACAGGCTTTTTTGCTCAGCTTGTTTCAGTAAAGATCCTTTTATTTCCACATTGTGCTAATGAAAGCCAGCGATGGCAATGTTAACCAGAGACACAATCTGTGTGTCTAAAATCACTTCCATTATTTATGCTTAATTCAGCAAAACACTTTAATGAATTCTCCGGCAGGTTTGTTTTTCCACTGGGAAAGCCTCATTTAATTTGTGTGAGTTGGTTCTGGAGATTGTGCCCGCTAACAGCCGTGAGAGGTTAGTGACCCGCAAATGTCCAGAATATCAACTATCAGCTATTAAACTCCTCCAGAAATACTTAACACAGTTTCTGCCTGTTAAGAGGCTCTTCACATGTGTTATGAAATGATCAGAGTGACCGCTGGTTCGACCCATGAAAATGGGTATCTATATATGGGTCAAAGCAAGAAAAGTGTTATGTAGGTTTATTTCTTTGCTCATTCATTCATTCATTCATTCATTCATTCATTCATTCAACAGTAGATCAATAAACCTCAGTAACTTAACTTTCCAAAGGGGAAAAGAAAAAAAGACAAGAAATATAAATAAACTCATTAATAAACACATAGATAATTAATTAAATAACCAAATGAATGAATTAATAAAAATAAACAAATGAATGAAGGAATAAATAAATGAAACAATAAATTAATGCAATTGAATAAAGACATAAATTAATGAACAAACAAATGAAATAAATAAACATGAATGCAAAAATGAATAAATTAATACATTCATGAATGGATTTACAAATGAATGTAAATGAATAACATAAATCAACTTAGTAAATGATTGAATTAATAAATGAATAAATAAATTAATAAATAAATACATGAATGAATGAATAAATTAAAAAATGAATGTAAATTAATAAAATAAATAAACTGATTGATTGAATGAATGAATGAATGAACGAATAAACAAATGAATGTAAATATCTAAAATAAATAAATAAACTGAATGAATTAATTAATTAATGAATGAACGATTAAATAAATGAATGAAAGAATGAATACGTTCATGAATGAATGGATGAATAAATGAATACATGAATGAATGGATTTACAAATGAATGTAAACGAATAACATAAATCAACTTAATGAAGGATTGAATAAATGAATGAACAAATAAATAAATACAAGAATGAATGAATTAACAAATGAATGTAAATTAATAAAATAAATAAACTTATTGAATAAATGAATGAATGAATGAATGAGTAAATGAATGTAAATATCTAAAATAAATAAATACATTCAATGAATGAATGAATGAATTAATTAATTAATTAATTAATTAATAAACATATGAATGTAAATGAAAAAAATAAATAAACTGAATGAATGAATGAATGTATGAATAATTAAATAAATGAATTAATGAATTAAAATAAATGAACTGAATGAATGAATAAATTATTAAATGAATGAATAAATAAATAAATACACGAATGAATGAATGAATACATAAAGGAATCACTGAATAAATTTATTAATTCATTCATTCATTTTCTTTTCAACTTAGTCCCTTTATTAATCAGGGGTTGCCACAGTAGAATGAACCGCCAACTTATCCAGCATATGTTTTACGCAGCAGATGCCCTTCCAGCTGCAACCCATTACTGTGAAACATCCATACACACTCATTAACACACACACACACACACACACACACACACACACACACACACACACACACACACACACACACTATGGACATTGTAGCTTATTCAATTCACCTATACAGCATGTCTTTGGAGTTGTGAGGAAAACCGTAGAAAACTCACACCAACACAGGGAGAACATGCAAACTCCCCACAAAAACACCAACTGATCCAGCCGAGGTTTGAACCAGCAATGTTTTTGCTATGAGGCGATTGTGCTACCCACTGCGATACCTTGACGCCCCTAAATGAATGAGCAAATAAATGTATATAAACTGAATGGATGATTGAACAAATGAATCAATAAATGAATGTAAATGGATAAATAAAACAAACAAATTAACAAATCAATAAAATAACAAGCAAATAAACAAAAGAATAAATAAAAATAATTAAATACATAAATGAAAGTAAATTAATAAAATAAATTAAATGAATGAATAAATGAACAAACAAATAAAATGAATAAAAAAACAAAGAATTTGTATAGAAAAAAGTAATTAATAGTAAAAACAGCCATAATAAAATGCTAAATTAAAATAAATCAGTCCTAAAGAAAAAAAAAAAAAAAAAAAAAATATATATATATATATATATATATATATATATATATATATATATATATATATATATATATATATATATAATTTGAGATATTGAAGTAAATTTTCAAATTTATTGCTTTTATTTATTCATTTATATTATGCACATGATTCTTAAAAAAATGTCTACATTGAAAAAAAATTATATATATATATATATATATATATATATATATATATATATATATATATATATATATATATATATATATATAAATCTCACTCATATAACAGTTTAGAATTGACAAACATGTGAGATTATATTGAAACTCAAGGTTTGCGATCATCTTTTATTCATGCAAACAATCTCCTTTGCCTCATATCCCGATGTAATTTTCCATAGTAGGAGCAGTGGGACTTAACTATATAGAAGTCCTCGTTTGTGAGTTTCCATTTCTTTTTTTTAACAAACCCGAGGCCTCGCTCATAAATATCTGTGCTGCTCTCCCAAGATCTATTACAGGCACCTTGATTTACATCCATATTGTCAGAAGATATGGCGCCGCTGGTGATCCTATTAGTATTCAGCATCCTAACTAGCTGAGCCTACAAGACCTTGACTGTCAGCAGCTTTACACTGTCCCCGGTAAATGACGGTATATTCACTGTACACCTGACACATCCAGTTTCATTCATTACACTTAAATGAGCATTGATCCCCGCCGTGTACATGTGATGCACTTGCCGTCTCAACACTCGCTCTCTGCCTGATTCCGTAAACCATTTCATTTCAAACAGCAGGTCACATGGGTTGTCGAAAAAGATTTGATTTGCATTTTGCAATGTAGCTGTCGGCTGCACGGTGACACAGTGGGTAGCAAGATCCCCTCACAGCAAAAGGGCACTGGTTTGAGCCTTGGCTGGGTTTTTTGGTGTTTCTGTGTTGAGTTTGCATGTTCTCTCTGTGTTCGCGTGGGTGCTCTGGTTTGCCCCACAAGTCCAACGACATGTGGTAAGCAGTATGAATTGGGTAAGCTAAATTGTCCGTAGTGTATGAGTGTGAATGAGTGTGTATGGGGTGTTTCCCAGTGATGGGTTGCAGCTGGAAGGGCATCCGCTGCGTAAAACATATGCTGGATAAGTTGGCGGTTCATTCTGCTGTGGCGACCTCGGATAGATAAGCCGAAAAGAAAATGAATCAATGAATATTAAAAGTTGCTTCCAAATTCATCTACAGTACATCTAGCCCAAACGTTGCTCACACTACAAACAAGCCATAACTAGAATGCTATAAGAAAGAGGAAACAATTCATTCATTGTTTACTTGGGGCGGCACGGTGGCTCAGTGGTTCAGTGGTAGCAAGAAGTGTGTGAATTCGAGAGTGTGTGGGTGCCCTTCTGTGAATATTTTATTCTTTTCAAGAGTTCATGCTTAGATGATGCTTGACTATTTTAGCAGGTGTGGCATGCTGTCATGGGAGGGAACCCTGAGCTCGGAGATAAATGAGCCCGAGGCTCCCGCCTGGTCAATAAGCATCAGGAGGAAAACTAGATCAGGTAGTTCTTGAGATAAATAATAGACCGCTTACTGCACCAGTGTGTATGAAAACCCATGCGAACACGGGGAGAACATGCAAACTCTGAGTGCAGAGAGTGTCGACTGTCTCAGCTAGTGTTTGAACCAACGACCCTCTTGCTGTGAGGCAACAGAGCTAGCCACAGAGCCACCGTATCGCCCGATCTTAAAGAGCCCATATTATGGGTTTTTGAAAATGCCCTTCCATGTAGTGTGTAACACAGCTCTAAGTGAAGTGAAGTATCCAGCTAAGGCTTAAACCTGAAAGTGTACAGTGTTTAAAACTGTTGATTCATCTATAAAAGAGTCGACTCATAGTGCTTCAAATGAGTCGTCTTGATAACGAGTCATTAGGTGTTTCGCAGTGACGTGGCTACAAAACACAAACCCCACCCAGTAGTTGTGCGTGCAAATCCCGGGAGATTTAAAACCTGCGGCCCCGCCCACTAACACAGAAAAAAAAGGCTAGACACACTCCAGCAGACGCCGGTTGAATCAACACTGTACACAGCTAGATATTATTGGAAGTGTGAGGGAAAGTTGGTGCTTTTTTCTCTACCCAAAGATTAAGCTGAAGAGTCAGTGGTTGAGGTTTATTTTTGCAAAAATGCCTCAGCATTATAGCCCAGCTTTGTGCTGTTCGAGTGCTTCTGAAATCTGCATGCTTACACCGGAGAATTCGTACAATACTAATGTAAGGGACTATGTCAGAACATGGATCAGTGCATCATGGATCATGTTCTTCCTCCATTTCACAAGTGTAAGTACGCGTGATTAAAACAGTTGCCTTCTTGTTTACTCTAGCTTGCAAATGATGTATTTAATTGGGTTTTGTTACTTGTAACCGCTTCATGTTAACTCTTTATATTCCCATATCGCGTCTAAAGCCACTTTGAAAACGCGACGCGTGCAGCTTTGTTTGCGGATTTAAATGTGTTTGTGAACTCGCATTCCACTGCTGTTTGTCGTTGCTATGGCCATCGTGAGCTGTTCACACGTGCAACGGTCAAGTTTCAAAATAGTTCAGCTCAGGTTTGGGGTGAGGTGTCTGAATTACACTCAGGGCTGGAGCAAGCTGAACTGGCACTCTAGGTGAACGGCGATCACGCCGCCCTCATCCCGAAAGTGCGTTCTATGTATTTTGTTTTTGAATGTTCTGTTAAGGACTTTTTGTCTAGGGGCTAAGAGACTCATGTTGAACTCCTCCCCAGTTTTTGCTCAATAAAATAGTATATCTATAGTAATATATATACTTTTATATTGGACACACATCTGATGCTTGTATTTGCAGCAGCTCCACGTCCACAACTTCATGCATTGGGTTAAATTATGCTTTGTCTCCTTTACTTCCGTTGTTTTTGTTCAGCGGAGGGAACGAAACCAACCCCGTGACGTCAGACACAGCGACATCCAAGATGGCTGCGCCCTTGGTCTAAAATCTATAGTAAAACAGGCCGTTTTCTGCTAAATGGTTACATTAATCGAGTTTGTTTAAAATATTTTCATTAAAGATTAATATTGCTGAAACGGAAGGAAAAACTTCCTGCAACCTTTAAGCAATGGCTTATGGAACTTCTACATCACCTGACCTTAGAAAAAATACGATATACTCTAGGAGGCCGTACTGATATGTTTTTTCTCATCTGGCAACCTGTTTTAGATCACATAAAGAAGATAGACCCCTCAGTCATTTTAGAAGAGTAGAACCTTTCCTTATTATTTTTTTTCTTGTTTTTTGTTGTTGTTGTTTTCTTTTCTATTTTTTCCTTTCCTTATGTATGAGAGTAACATATGTTTTACTTAATATTACTATCTATTTGTATTTTAGCTTAATATTATTTATATATTTTTCTAGAACCTAAATGTATATTTGTGCGACAGGTTTTGTATTTTTGTTGTGTAAAAAAAAAAAAGAAAAAGTGAAAAGCTATTTGTACTGTATGTTTCATATCTAATATATTCAACAAAAATACTTTTGAAAAAAAAAAATATATATATATTAATTAAAGTGGAATCCAATGCACAAAATAAGGTAAACTTGACTGAGTGCTTAATTTCCCCTTTAAACAATATAATTCTTTAAATTGTCTACACAACAAACCACTGTTATACAATGATTTGCCTAATTACCCTAACTAGTTAAACTAATTAACCTAGTTAAGCCTTTAAATGTCACTTTAAGCATCTTGAAAAATGTCTAGCAAAATAGTCTGTACTGTCAAAGATAAAAGAATTCAATTATTAGAAGCCAAACTAAAAGAAACCAGTCTTTCTCCAGCAGAAAAAAATAAATTGTAAGAAGTACTGTGAACAATTCCGTGCTCTGTTAAACACCATTTGGGAAATATTAAAAAAATGTAACAGGATGGTGAATAATTTTGCCTGTATTTTTGATGAGCGTTGGCTAGAATTTTCATAAATCTGAACCCCTGCTGTAGCATCATCCACCGAGGTCTTCAAACGCCTCCACGCAACTCAAACTGACACAGGAAACGCACAGATTATTGCGTTCAGAGGTTTATCGTAATTGCTTCCCGTGGCTTGTCACACAGGTCAGACCGTGACCTTTTTCCGTTCGGGCCGTTCTGATGATAGTGATCTGGGTTGGAGCAGATAGTTTAACCCAGCTGGGTTATCAGCACAAGCGGATGCTCTGTTCTCCCAGCAGGCGTCAGATCATATCAACACGCCTGCGGCCACAGAAGAGACCTGTCTGACGCAATAGACAAGCTCTTTTTTTACCTTTCTGACAGCCAAACACCTGCGCTAGACTTACAGGATACATGCAGCGTGCAGAATTTATCTGACATGTACAAACTTTGCTGTGCATTTTATAGTCTGCATGAACTGGAAGCTGCAACCGTTTTTTGTTTTTTTTCATATTGTGATGCAGTTCCTAGAGAAATGGAAATTTAAATGAGAAAACAGTGGTCGTGGCTTGTTTTTTTCTGCTGTAAGCTGATTGGATGTAGTAAAGTAGGCATTTTTCTCAGAAAGATCTGGAAAAGTTTTTGGGGAGAGTTATTACAACCTAAAAGACTCCTCCTGCTCACCAATTCTGTTTGTTGTCAAAAGTGACAGCTGGAGGCTGGAGGCTTACACACTTAACCACGCCCAATATCTCAGACAGACCTAAGAATTTAAATGAAAATAAACAGGTATGCAGGTAAAGGTGGGTATAGATTTTTTTTTTTTTATATCTAGATTAATCTCACTGCTATCTTGGAATTAATCTAGATTACAATGTCTCATTTAAATTCCGCCAAAGACATTCAGAATATGTGTGCTACCTAATTAATGACTAATAGTAAACCTTTGAGAACTGGTTTCTCAAGCCAGGTGGCGCATTATACAAGGGGCGCGTCTCCTGTTTCCAAAATGCATCACAAACTGCTTGAGAAACTGTTCACGTATCATAGTAGATCACAGTGAGCTGAGCAGATCTTATAATCCCAATTGCTCTGCACACATCCTGTCTTGTGGATGTGATTATACGCATTACTACCAAGACATGTTAATATGGTATTGTCAATCAATTCGGCGGGTGGGGAAAATGCACTCTTACGTCAAGTTGGAGTGGGCCTCAAAATGGGACGGATTTGGATGCTATTTTAAAGTCAGTAAATAAATAAAAAAAAAGATTTATTGTGTTTTTATCACCCCAATATGACTGTGGACACACTATATATTCACACAGTTCTGTCCAAACAGCTTACAAAAGATGATTTTCATCATAGGTGCTAAGGCTGCTCGATTATGGGAAAAATCATAAACACGATTATTTTGGTCATAATTGTAATGACGATTATTCAAACACAGCAAAATCCTCTGAGTAAAATTTACTCTGTTTAGATGGTATTTGGTCCCTCTCTAAATTGAGTAAAGTAACTCAAGTTAATAAGACAATGAAAGGATTAATTAGGTGATGATTGAGGTCCGATGATGAACACTAGCTGTTAATAAACAGAAACACAGAAGAGAAGTTACAGTCTTAGATGAAAGCAGCTGCAATATAATACATTGAATCTCTCAAAATCTCAGCAGAGGATTATTAAGCAACTCCACAAACAGCAGCTTTACTTTCTACCAACCTGTTTGCCCTTATTTAAAGAGGGACCAAATACTCTCAGAGTAAATTTTACTCTGAAGATTTTGCAGTGAAACGATTATCAGTCGAAGTCAAAATTATTCGCCCTTCTGTGAATGTTTTTTTTTTTTTATATATATAAATATTTCCCAAATGATGTTTAACAGAGGAATTTTTCACAGTATTTCCTGTAATATTTTTTCTTCTGGAGAAATGCTTATTTGTTTTATTTTTTGCTAGAATACAAGCAGGTTTAAATATTTTAAAACCTATTTTAATAGCGCAATATTATTAGCCCCCTTAAGCAATATATATGTTTGATTGTCTGCAGAAGAAACTACTGTTACATAATGACTTGCCTTATTACACTAATTAAGCCTTTGAATGTCACTTTGCTGAATACTACTATCTTAAAAAATACCTAGTAAAATATATTGTACTGTCATCATAGCAAAGATAAAATAAATCAGTTATTAGAAATGAGTTATTAAATCTGTTATGTCTAAACTGTGCTTTAAGCATCCACTGTAAGAAAAAAAAAACTTCAGCTACAAAAGTCCTTCAGTCAAGAGCAGTGATGGATTTTCTCCTTTTGTTGTTTGATTAATGATAAAAACAGCCAGCCGCAGGAATATTGCGCGCTGTCTTTTTAAGAATAGTGCGGCTCTGATATGGTTTCTCTTTTACATGTCTTTTGATTCTCAACTTGTTTTTATTCCACAAATGAGGGTTATAATCACTAAACACCACACACTGACACAAATGTGCATGTATTTGACCATTAAAGTGCTCATGTTAAGATGCCATTAGATGTGTGGGCTCTGCTTGTCTCCAAGCCTGTCTGAGGCTAAGCGCACACACACAACAGCATGCGCTCTTTCGCGCTTTTAAAAATATGAATGATTCGAACGTACATCACTAAAAGATGTGCATCCCGTGCTGCAAACGTTACATAACAGCACATGCTTTTAATCATTTTCACATGGAACTGAGCTTTGCAGAGCAACAAATGTGTACAACTGGAAAGGGGACGGTATATGACGGAATAATCGTTTATCTCGTTTTATTGGTTTTTCATAATCGTTAGAAGCCAAAATCGAAATTGAAATTTTCGATTATTTGCACAGGCCTAATAGGATGCCTTTAATAAAACTAACACTGAATGCAATGATTCGAATATGCTGATTAGCTGCTCAGACATTTATTTTTCATTTATTTGTTAGTTATTTTTTCTTTTGTCCAGGAGTTTTGTTTTTAAGAATCAGAAATAGGTGTATTTATTAAACAGAAATGCTATGAATGTCTTTACTGTCACTTTTGAGGGCAGGGTATGTGATTTGGGTGATGTTCTGCTGCTAGAAAGTCTCCTCATATCTCTCTACAGCACTCATTAACTGCAGTGGTCTAAATGTATTGATATGATCTGTGGAAGGGCGGCACGGTGGCTCAGGGTTAGCACTGTCGCCTTACACCAAGAAGATCACTGGATCGAGTCCCAGCTGGACTAGTTAGCATTTCTGTGTGGAGTTTGCATGTTCTTCCCGTGTTGGTGTGGGTTTCCTTCCGGTGCTCCGGATTTCCCCATAGTCCAAATGCATGCGCTATTGGTGAATTGAATTGACTAAATTGCTTGTATGTATGAATGAGTGCGTATAGGTGTACTGCGTTGCGGCTGAAAGGGCATCCACTGTGTAAAACACATGCTAGAATAGTTGGTGGTTCATTTCACTGTGGCGACCCCTTATGAATATGAGACTAAGCCAAAGGAAAATGAGTGAATGGATGAAGCGGCATCTGGTGGACATGAACACAACAAACTACTAAGGCTACTCAACCAGATGAGCAAATGTCTCAAACAAAAATGTCTTTCAGTCACGTTGTTTTTGTCACCGAAGTCTGCATCACACTGACAGCTTCAGTTCTCTCACAGGAGCTTCAATGGTTCCAGCCAAGTAATTCTTGTTATGTACATCCATTTATCCATCAATTTGTCTGGTGCCTCAGGAGCTGCCAATTATAGATTTTATTCAAGGATGTCATGTTTCAAGCCTGGGAAGAAGAAACGCTGTTAAAGCGATATGTTCTGGCAAGCTGGTGTAGGGATGGATTTTACTCTGAATTAAAATGTGCCCTGTAATAAAACAAAAACAACTCTGGAATCTCAGGATAGACTTTGACACACTCTTGCCCTCAACTTTCTTTTCCCTCTAGTATTGATAAATATTCAAGTGTGACTACTAACAAGGACAAGGTTTTTGTTCACTATCTTTGTTTATTAAATTCCAACAGTTGAGTAAATCTTTTTAAGTCACTGGTTAACGTTGACAAAATAACCATTCATTGCTTTTATTGGGTATTTGAAGGTTCATAAAACCCTGGAGTACTTTTTTTTTGAGATTTTAACAGATGTGTGTGTAGAACATCAGGTAAGACAATGCTAGCACCTGTTAGCTTTAAATGTAAGGTAAACTGGATAATTTGTCAGCTAATTTCATCTACCGGGTTTAAAATGATTTTTGGAGTGAGATCAAAATCGGTGACGTATAGCGCAAAACTGCAAGTGCAAAGATGACGCGTCGGTTTCTCATTATTATTCATAACGGAGTTTTCTTATCCCATGAGAAGAACCGGATTCTTAATTATTCATGACTGTATGCTTTTCGCAGACCTGCCAGTGCCAAGCTGTGACACACAAACCGACGGCACACAGTATTTAGCCGTTCATGAAGGGTCATATGTGTTCGTTTCCATGTTCCAAGGGTTTGTTTGTTGCATGTTTTTCCCCACGATGCTTTCAGGGGCGATACAGCAAAGCTGTTTGTGTGCAGCAAGCATTTTTGTTGGGAGAGCAGTAGGTGAATTGGAGAATAACGGACTTTGTCTTTTATCAGGATGTCGTTCACATTTAGACAAATCAGCGTGCTGCTGTGTTTGCCTGAATCAACCAGATTACCAACAGGGCTAATGGTTACAATAGAAAGGGCAAGAGACCTGCTGCACTGAGTCTGCATTCAGACCCGAGGATTGAGGGGAAAGTCCTCATTTATAGTGTTTATATAAACGTGATTATCCATATAATGATATAAATTTTGGTTTTCTGTATATGAAATTACGAATAACAAATGTAGCAGGGCATTAAATGACTGTTTATTTCTTTGAATTTTAACTTTGTAAACTATAAAATCATGCGTCCCCTCATGGTTTGTGTCTCATTTTGTGAGCCGACTGACAGCAGTTGTTCGCTTCCCTCCTTCTTCCTGCTGGCCACGCCCACTCCTGCCCTTTACTCGTGGCCCATTATGATGCATCTTTTGAAACAATTCTGAGGTAGACCTGAACCGAAAAAAAAAGCTTGTTGAATAACACAAACTGAAAAAAATATAATACACCGAATTAACAAGTTCTTGCATTTTAATGACTTGAGGTCCAGGGTTTGTATTTTTAGGTCCTGAAATGAAACAAAGCTGTTGATTTAAGCTGTAAATATTTCATCTAAAAATACTTCAAACACGTTTTCATACTTATCAATTTCCAGATTTCACTTACAAAATATTCAATACTCTTTAAAAATACGATGTGTAATATTCAAAAGGCAATTTTTAGTTCATTTTATTTCAGTTCAATTAAATATTCGCTTCCATAAATTCAGTGGCTCAAATTCGACTGTTAAAAAGCCCCTATTATGGGTTTTTGAAAATGACTACATGAAACCTTCCATGTAGTGTGTAACACAGCTCTAAGTGGAGTGAAATATCCAGCTTAAATCTGAAAGTGGACAGTTTTTATAACTACTGATTTACCTTAAAAAAAGAGTTGACTCATAGTGGTTCGAATGAATCGTCTTCATAACAAGTTTTTAGCCGTTTCGCCGTGACGTGGCCACGAAACATAAGCCCCTCCTAATTGTTGCGCGCGCAACCCGGGAAAGTTTAAACCTGCGGCCCCGCCCACTAACTGCACTGCTGCACTGCACTGGTGTTTAACTGCACTGCTTTCAGGGGTGAGGTGTCTGAATAACCAGGTACTGTTTACTGTGGTGTTAGTAAGTTGAAGCGTGTTTCGGGCGTCCGCTGCGATCAGATCCTATACCAATGTTGGTGACCTGGGGGCTTGATAAATCATGCTGGGCATTTTACTGTCTCGCACTGAACGCTGTCGACCAATCGCAACAGACTGTCATTGGTCCAGTAAGCGCAGATTAGCTTCACACTAAAGAGGGGTTTGGGAACACATGAATCACTAAACAATTCATATGGGAGTTGCTGGGATAATTAGGTAAAGATAAATTCCTATTATAAGACCATGAAAGTGTTTTTTGACCTTGCATGCATATCAGTATGTTGTTAGAGACCCTTACAACCGAAATATGACCCTTTTTAATGTATAATAGGGGCTCCTTAAAATTCGACATTAAATCTAAATTGACACTAAATTGCAGGAAAAGCAGTAGATTGCAGATCGAGGATCGCCAGCTGCTTTTTTTTACCAGCCAGGTGGAGATGGAATAATTTAGATTTTTAACCCAGTAAATAAGCGAGAAAAAAGCTAATAAAGGCATAAAAGCAGCATTTAATATTACTAAAAATGTCTTGGACATTTTAAGTAACATGAGTATGAGTAAAATGAGTAAATGATGTTTTGGCAGCGCCACTGATTCGATCCAAGACCAGCAACAAGATGATCCCAAGGTTTCCATTATCCTTGACCTGGCCGTATTCTGAGCAGCTGCTGTGGTGGGTATGGAGGAGTGGAGAGCATGAGACTGATTCTTGTGACACTCCAGGGACAGACGAGTCTTTGCTGAGGTCCAGCTTCCTGCCATCCGGCGCCTTGACTGCAGCTCTGCACAAGACGTTTGGCCATAGGAGAAATGGTCAGGCCCAACTGAGTCTGGTTTCTCTCAAGGTTTTTTAATACTTCATTTTCGCCAATTGGTGAAGTTTTTTCCTCACCGCTGTCACCACTGGCTTGCATGGTTCGGGACTTGCATCGATGGATTTGCTCTTCAGTGTTTGGACGCTCAGCAGTGAAAATTAAACCACACTGAACTGAACTAAACTGAACTTACTCTGAAAACTGAACTGACACAGTTTCAATTCACTATAATATTCTATGTGAAGCTGCTTTGGCACAATCTACATTTTAAAAGCGCTATACAAATAAAGCTGAATTGAATTGTATTCAGTAAATAGTAAGTCGATTTTCAGTTTTGAATGAACTATGCTCATAACAGTGCACAAATTCATGTACATGACCTACTGAATGACTCCCTTCGGAGCTATAGGGAGCTGACTGAGACGCACCCAAGGTTTCACAGAATAAAACAAAGCAAATGAAAGTTTCTTTAACTCGCTACTGAGAGCTGAATGGTTGCCAAGCAACAGTCACAGGTGTGTGCGCGTATTTTACGACAGCTTTGAATGCAGCTCTGCCATAAATTCTAAGGTGTTGTATGTAAGTTTTTGACTCTTCTAAAGCATAAAAGTACCATATGTTTGCAGATATTTCAGAAACATGCTAAGTAATCATTCTTGTTTATCTAAAAAGCAATGTTGAAGTCAGATATTCTGCTTTGAACTATTTTTTTTTTTTTACCCGCCT
This sequence comes from Danio rerio, assembly GCF_052040795.2. Lineage (NCBI taxonomy): Eukaryota > Metazoa > Chordata > Actinopteri > Cypriniformes > Danionidae > Danio > Danio rerio. The sequence goes on along the minus strand of NC_141022.1, from coordinate 56,587,189 downwards.
AATGCCAGTTTATCCAATTATATTTCAGCACCCGGGGTTGCCTTGCTGGAAAACATTTCTGTAATTTAATATGCATTATTTTACAGTACATTTCTGTAATTTAATATACATTATTTTACAGTAAATTTTTGTAATTTAATGTCCGTTATTTTACAGTAAATTTCTGTAATTTAATATGCATTATTTTACAGTACATTTCTGTAATTTAATGTCCGTTATTTTACAGAAAATTTTTGTAATTTAATATGCATTATTTTACAGTAAATGTATGTAATTTAATATGCATTATTTTATAGTAAATTTCTGTATTTTAATATGCATTATTTTACAGTAAATTTCTGTAGTTTAAAATGCATTATTTTACAGTAAATTTCTATAATTTAATATGCGTTATTTTACAGTAATTTTCTGTAATTTGAAGTCCATTATTTTACAGTAAATTTTTGTAATTTTACAGTAAATTTCTGTCATTTAATATACATTATTTTACAGTAAATTTCTGTAATTTCATATGCATTATTTACAGTAAATTTTTGTAATTTAATATGCATTATATTACAGTAAATTTCTGTAATTTAATGTCCATTATTTTACAGTAAATTTTTGTAATTTAACGGCCGTTATTTTACAGTAAATTTCTATAATTCAATATGCATTATTTTACAGTAAATTTCTGCAATTTAATATGCATTATTTTACAGTAAATTTCTGTAATTTAATATGCATTATTTTACAGTAAATTTCTGTAATTTAATATGCATTATTTTACAGTAAATTTCTGTAATTTAATGTGTTATTTTACAGTTCATTTCTGTAATTTAATAAAAAGAATTACAGTAAATTTCTGTAATTATTATACATTATTTTACAGTAAATTTCTGTAATTTAATGTCCATTTTTTTTACAGTAACATTGTTTAATTTAACAGCCATTATTTACTTTTTTTCCCAGCACCCCAGCTACCGGAAATAAATTGTAAAATTACGGATTTGTTTTACTGTGTAGGATTAAAGATGTTAAATAAGATCATGCAGAATATGCTTTTTATAAGTAACAATAAAGTAACAAGTCCACATGAGGTAGTTATTAATTAGCAAATCATATAACTATTACGAACGTAAACATTAGGTGAGCAGGTTACATTGTAACTCTGTGTCCTAACATTGTAGCCTACGTGACGAGATTTGCAGTGATAAGCAATTTGGCTGTTTGCACCAGACAAAACATGACAGAAATTAAAATAAAGCCCTTTAGAAGCACAGAATAGTGCACTCACTGCACTCCAACAAAACGGTAAGGGTTATAATCTAATTAATACATATTAACCCTCTTTAACATTATTAAATGTAGATGCTAAATCACTGATATGTGTTGGTTTGCACTGAGTCACAATTCTAAAGTTTAATTTCAAACTATTTATTTTTTATTTTCAGGATCTGAGGTGAACTATCTGCTGCTGCTTTCTGTAGTATGACAATAAATATTATGTAAAATGGCATTCAAGCTCACATTATTAGCATTTAACACTGAATAAAGCAGATGAGGTTTACCTGAAGTTATCACTGTCAGTTTTCTGACGTTCACCTGTGAGAAATAGAAGCCATGTCTAAAATAAAAATTTCAGGTGTTGGTTAAGACAAAAACTCCTTTTAATATTGAAAATACTCCTTCCATCGCATGCCGTTGCTTTTATTTAGAACACAACTTAAATCAGCCTTTTGGCTCAATAGTCAGGCACACTCTTGTTGGTGTCCTCAATCTGGTAACCTGCGCTTGCATTTGTTTTGAACCAGACTTGCAATACATACTTTAACCACTGGGTGTCAAGCTTGCATACTGCACTTTTAAAAGAAAGATTTTTTTCATCATAATAGTTTGTTCTGTAGACAATCAAAAAAAAAATATATTGCTTAAGGGGCTAATAAAATTGTCCTTAAGGACCTGGTACCGGGTCCGTGACGTCATCGACTTTCGCTTTAAGATTTAAAGGGCTAGCATTGCACCAGACCCCCTTAAGTGGTTTCGTTTGAAAGTGCAGAATCTATATTTTATGCACATATGCATCTTATTTACACTTAAGTACTGTCACGGTTTATGGATCTGTGTGTTCCTCCTGTATGTTATGTATCATGCCTTGTGTGTTGTCATGTGTGAGGGTGTGTGTTTGTTTACCTTTTGTGTTGACAGCGTGCTAGGATCAGCTGATGTCATCAGCTGACTTATCATCCTTCAGCTGAACCTCATTTGGCTGGCTATAAATTTCCTCCTGTGGTATGTGCTGGTTATCAGTCCGTTGTTGTCCTTGTTTGTCCTCGTTCCTGACTGTTGTCTCCCAGTATCATCCGCTGTCTGTTTGATGTCATCGCTGTGGTCAGTTGCTCACTTTTGTTTGAACTTTCGTGTGTCCTCTGTTCATTAAAACACTCGCATTTGGATCCTCCTTGTCTTGATTCGTGACAGAACGGACTGATCAAACATGGATCCAGCGAGTGTCTCCGGTCTGGCTGAGGTTGTTGCACACGCTACCACACGCATGAACAGACATGATGATCAGATGGTCACCATCAGTTGCGCTGTCCAGGCGCTGGTCACTCAGATCTCTGATCTCACAACACGGTTGCAACGTCTTCATGCTGTCGGTCTTCAGCAGCCTGTTGCAGCTAACCTTAGTCCATCTATGCCGGTTCCTGAGCGAACAGCTGGATTTTCCGAGCCTCGCCTTCCACCTCCAGCGTTCTACTCCGGAGAGCCTGAGTTTTGTCGAGCCTTTTTAGCGAAGTGCTCATTGTACTTTTCCCTGCAGCCTTCCTCGTTTTCCACGGAGGAATCGAAAGTGGCGTTTGTCATCACGCTTCTCACCGGGAGAGCGGCGCAGTGGGGAACTGCTGTGTGGGAGAGGAAACTCCCATGCTGCTCTTCATTTGAGACCTTTTCGACAGAGCTTAAAAAGGTATTCGATCGAGGTTTGGCGGGCAGAGAGGCGGCACGGGCGCTAACAGAGTTGCAGCAGGGGCAACGGAGTGTCGCTGACTACTCCATTGAGTTCCGCACCCTGGCGGCCGAGAGCGAATGGAACGCGCAGGCGCAGTGGGACGTCTTTCTCCATGGGCTGGCAGACCAGATAAAGGATAAAATATTCGCCCTGGATCTTCCTAAAACCCTCGACGAACTCATTGATCTGGCCATTCGTGTGGATTCTCGTCTTCAGCTCAGGGAGAGAAACACGCGACGCACGCACGCTCTGGTGAGATCACCTTTTCCGGCTGTCACGGTAGTTCCGGGGCAGGAGGCCACGCCCCTCGCGGATCCCGAAGGCATGCAGATGGGCCGCTCTAGGCTGTCGCTGGAGGAAAAGCGCAGACGCCGCAGCAAGGACCTGGTGTTTCACAGCGGTGGTGTTGATCACATCGCGATTGAGGGTAAAAGCCAGAGCCCGTCAGTAGAAAGGAGTTTACTGACGGGTGGAGTATCTTTGAACAAATCTTCCCTTGCAGCTACTCTTTTGAATGTTATGTTGGAGTGGTCATCTGGCAATTTTAGTACTCAAGCAATTATTGACTCTGGGGCGGAGGGAAATTTTATTGACTCTGCTTTAGTAAAAAAACTCAGACTTCCTGTGATTTCTCTCTCCCAACCTATATCTGTTCATGCTCTTAATGGTTCTTCTCTTCCGTCCATTACTCATTCAACTGGTCCAATAAGACTGATCACCTCTGGTAACCACTCTGAAATTATTCATTTTTTTTTAACAGAAGCTCCTGTCACTCCAGTAGTCCTTGGGCATCCTTGGCTGGTAATACACAATCCATATATTAACTGGAGACAGGAATCTGTAATATCTTGGAGTGAGAGCTGTCATGCTACGTGTTTGTTGTCTGCCTGTTCTTCTGTGTCTCGTTCTGTTTTTCAGGAAGAACACATGGATCTGTCAAACGTGCCCAAGGAGTACCTCGACCTGAAGAGAGTGTTCAGTAAGTCTCGAGCTGCTTCTCTGCCTCCACATCGTCCCTATGACTGTGCTATAGAGTTATTGCCAGGTACGTCTCCGCCTAAAGGCAAACTTTATTCGCTCTCTGTTCCAGAGAGGGAGGCCATGGAGAAATATATTTCTGATTCTCTAGCAGCCAAGATCATCCGCCCTTCTTCATCACCAGCAGGGGCGGGGTTTTTTTTTGTGAAAAAGAAAGATGGCTCCCTCCGTCCTTGTATAGACTACCGAGGGCTGAACGCTATCACGGTAAAGAATACATATCCTTTGCCGCTGATGTCTTCTGCCTTCGAACGTCTGCAGGGGGCATCCTTTTTCACGAAATTAGACCTCCGCAATGCTTACCATTTGGTCCGCATTCGAGAAGGCGATGAATGGAAGACTGCCTTTAATACCCCCAGGGGGCACTTTGAATATTGTGTTCTTCCTTTCGGTCTGTCCAACGCCCCTGCAGTCTTCCAAGCACTCGTGAATGACGTGTTGAGAGATATGCTAGATCAGTTTATTTATGTTTACCTGGATGACATACTGATATTTTCTCATTCTCTCCAGGAACACGTTCAACACGTCAGGCGAGTGCTTCAGAGGCTGCTAGAGAATGGGCTTTATGTCAAGGCGGAGAAATGCGTTTTTCATGCACAGTCTGTTCCTTTTCTGGGACATATCGTGTCAGTCGAGGGGATGCGCATGGATCCAGAGAAAGTTCAGGCTGTGGTAGATTGGCCAACCCCAGATTCCCGCAAGGCCCTGCAGAGGTTTCTTGGTTTTGCCAATTTTTACCGGCGTTTCATTCGCAACTTCAGCCAGCTCGCCGCACCTCTGACTGCCTTAACCTCCCTCAAGACTCCGTTCAGGTGGTCCAATGCAGCGCAAGTTGCGTTTGATCGTCTGAAAAGCTGCTTTGTTTCAGCACCTATTCTTATTGCCCCTGATCCATCACGGCAGTTCGTGGTGGAGGTTGACGCATCAGAGGTGGGGGTCGGTGCTATCCTGTCCCAGCGCTCTTCCTCGGACGGCAAGATGCATCCCTGCGCGTATTTTTCTCATCGTCTCAACAATGCTGAACAAAATTATGATATTGGTAATCGAGAGCTGTTGGCCGTCAAGCTTGCATTGGAAGAGTGGCGTCATTGGCTAGAGGGTTCGGGGGTTCCCTTTATCGTTTGGACCGATCATAAAAATCTGGAGTACATCCAATCCGCCAAAAGATTGAACTCTAGGCAGGCGCGGTGGGCTTTATTTTTCGGACGTTTCGATTTTTCCATCTCGTACCGACCGGGTTCCAAGAATGTTAAACCTGATGCACTTTCTCGAATTTTTGATCACTCTGAGCGCGCATCATCTCCTGAGACCATCGTGCCACGCAGACTTTTTATCTCTGCTGTCACCTGGGAGATCGAGTCGAGGGTCCGCATGGCCTTAGAAGGGGTAACGCCTCCGCCTGGATGCCCACCGAGTCGTTTATTTGTGCCAGAGGAATTACGGTCTGACGTCATCCGTTGGGGTCACTCTTCCAAGTTGGCCTGTCATCCAGGGGTGAGTCGTACCTTGTATCTAATCAAACAACGATTCTGGTGGCCAGTTATGGCTCGTGACATAAGGAATTTTGTGTTGGCTTGCTCAGTTTGTGCTGTTTCTAAGACTTCCAATCGCCCCCCCGCTGGACTTCTTCAGCCGCTGTCAGTGCCATCGAGACCCTGGTCCCATATTGCGCTAGATTTTGTTACGGGTCTTCCCCCCTCCAACGGGAATACGGTGATTTTGACCGTAGTGGACCGGTTTTCGAAAGCCACTCACTTTATTCCTCTGCCCAAATTACCATCAGCCAGAGAGACAGCGGCTGCTGTCATTGACCATGTCTTTCGTATTCATGGCCTCCCGACGGATGTGGTTTCTGACAGGGGGCCTCAGTTCATCTCTAAATTTTGGAGAGAGTTTTGTCATTTAATGGGGGCGACTGTTAGTCTTTCTTCTGGTTTCCATCCTCAGAGTAACGGTCAAACGGAGAGAGCCAACCAAGATCTTGAACGCATGTTACGATGTTTAGTCTCTCAGAATCCATCCTCCTGGAGCCAGCAGCTCTCATGGGTTGAGTACGCACATAACTCATTACCAGTGTCTGCCACGGGCCTCTCTCCATTTGAGTGTAGTTTAGGGTACCAGCCACCTGCTTTTCCCAGTCTGGAATCCGAAGTCGCGGTTCCCTCTGCCCACGCCTTTGTCCAGAGGTGTCGACGTACTTGGAATAGGGCCAGACAGACCCTCCTTCAAGTAGGTTTGCGCACCAAGGCTAAAGCCGATCGCCACCGGTCTAAGCCTCCCGTTTACGTTGTCGGTCAAAAAGTGTGGCTTTCATCTAAAAATATTCCTCTCCGCACCGTATGTAACAAACTTGCACCTAAATTCATTGGCCCGTTTTCTGTCACCAAGATCATTAGTCCGGTGGCAGTCCGCCTCAAACTTCCTCCAGCGTACAGGAGAATTCATCCCGTTTTTCATGTCTCTAAATTGAAGCCCGTTTTTCATACGGCCATTAATCCGCCCACTCCGGTTCCCCCCCCGCCGCGTCTCGTAGAAGGGGAGACGGTTTATTCGGTTAAGCGCATTCTGGACTCGAGACGGAGGGGACGAGGATTCCAGTACTTGGTGGACTGGGAGGGTTACGGTCCAGAGGAGAGGAGTTGGGTTCCTGCAAGGGACATATTGGATCATTCTCTCATCGATGATTACAATCGCCAGGTAAACTCTTCTGGGAGCGCCAAGAGGCGCTCTTAGGAGAGAGGGTACTGTCACGGTTTATGGATCTGTGTGTTCCTCCTGTATGTTATGTATCATGCCTTGTGTGTTGTCATGTGTGAGGGTGTGTGTTTGTTTACCTTTTGTGTTGACAGCGTGCTAGGATCAGCTGATGTCATCAGCTGACTTATCATCCTTCAGCTGAACCTCATTTGGCTGGCTATAAATTTCCTCCTGTGGTATGTGCTGGTTATCAGTCCGTTGTTGTCCTTGTTTGTCCTCGTTCCTGACTGTTGTCTCCCAGTATCATCCGCTGTCTGTTTGATGTCATCGCTGTGGTCAGTGGCTCACTTTTGTTTGAACTTTCGTGTGTCCTCTGTTCATTAAAACACTCGCATTTGGATCCTCCTTGTCTTGATTCGTGACAAGTACACAGTATTTTGGATACCCGAGCTAGGTATTTTACATTGGTTCATTTTCATATTTTTCATAGGACACATGCACAAGTTATAGCTCAAATGAAAGCTCTTGCCGGTGCTCATACGGTTATAGCATTCTTTTTACTGAATTATATTCACATATCAAACAGTTGTCGAATGAATCCTGGTGTTTTCATGGCGCAGAAGTGAAAACAATACATTTATGATCAATAAGCAGCCCCAGATAGCATAGACAGCTGTCATCTCTTACCTTATTCTGTGTGCTTCAAGGCCATTTCTCCTCTGTTTTTGAGGTGATCTGCATAAGTAATCCTTTTATATGTCTGACTTGATCCAAACACAGTGAATTATGTTTGATCAAACAAATGAAAAGTGAAATATGAAAACAATGATCGGTCCCTGTGGCTTGTATAGCACCTCTCATCAGTTGGAATACAATAACTTTTGCATAGATTATGGTAGAGACTTTTTTCTTTTTTCCTATGATTACAGACATGTGCAGGAACCACCAAAATTAGTTACAGCACGCTAGACTACACAAAACCTAAAAGGTACACTTTCAAATTTGAGTTTATAAAAAAATGAATACAAAAAGTGGCTCTTTTTTTAGGTGTTTATTATAACCCTTATAACATATACAGATATTTTAAACACATTCAATAGTGTTTTATGAAAATTCAAAGGGTTTTCTTTAAAATGGTTCCAAATTTTTCCGCTTACACTTCTACATCTGGATTTGGGAAGCTTATAAATTTGGGTATTTTTTTAATTTTTTAATCCAGGCAGAAATCCCAAAATAACAGCAGAGTTTAACTGGTTAAAATGGTTTATAAAAAATGAAAAACTGATTTTATTCTAGCTGAGATAAAACTTTCTTCAGAAGAAAAAATATTATAGGAAATACTGTGAAAAAAATTCCTTGCTCTATTAAACATCATTTAGGAAATATTTGAAAAAAAATAAAACACTGGGGAGCAAATAATTTAGACTTCAGCTTTATATAATGCCTTAGGTCAAACACACATATGGTTGGTGAGTAAACAACAAATGCACTAGCCAATGGTGATTTCATTACCAATCTGTCCATAGAGGCCGCTGGGAATTGAGGCTGTTGGCTGAGGATTATGAACGGGTTTTGGTTTGATGATTTCAGGATATTGTGTTCAGTCAGTGCTCTGCTTAGTCTGGCGCATGACGGCTCTGAATACAAACGCATCTCTGAATTATGATATAAATCAGCAGTTTGGTCCTGCGCTCTTTCAGCTGTAATGGTTATTTTTTTTAATGAGAGACTGTGTTTGCTTTCCCTCAGTGGTTTGAGAGAGCACAGTGATGGTTTCTGTTCACTTCATAACACAAAGAGATTGAGCTCACTATGACACAAAGAAATCGATATAAGTCAAGCTCAGTGGACAAAAAATGTCCTGCTGTCAGGACACACACACAGAGCATTGTGATTTTTACAGTAACAAAAAAGTCATTCCAGAGATTAAAAAGCAGAAATGTGAAGCTCATGTTTGGGGTTAAAAAAATTATTGTTCTATATGAATTGACTCAAAATGAATCTGAATTTAAAGACATTATCCATCAAATTTTTCTTTTATTTTGTTTTTTTTGAACACAGAAAAACATGCCGTAGACAATCAGCATGAAACAGAATGTGTAGATATACAGAAATAAACCAATATACAGTTGTTAAATAATAGTATCAATAATAGCATCAGCCTTGACAACAATAGTATCAGTAAAAAGGAAAAACGGAAGAATAATGACAAGGACATACTATTGCAAATAAAAATGACAAATAAAATAAATTAATACATATATACATATATTCACACACATACATACATACACATACATATATGCACGTACACATACAAACAAACACACATACACCCAGATATGCATACATGCACACATACATACACATACCCATATAAATATGCACACATGCATACACATAAATAAAACAAATTTCAAAACCAAAAAGGCAATGAGCCAAATCTGTACTTAGTGTTAAGTAAGGTTAAGAATAAACCAATCGAATTTAAAGACATTATAATGAAAATGCTGGGCCAGTACAATTCACACTTTGCAATAAACTTCATTCATTCGTTCATTTTCTTTATGGCTTAGTCCCTTTATTAATCCGAGGTCGCCACAGCGGAATGAACAGCCAACTTATCCAGCACATGTTTCACGCAGCGGATGCCCTTCCAGCCGCAACCCATCTCTGGGAAACCTCCATACACACTCATTCACACACACACTCATACACTACGGACAATTTAGCCTACCCAATTCACCTGTACCACATGTCTTTGGACTGTGGGGGAAACTGGAGCACCCGGAGGAAACCCATGCAAATGCAGGGAGAACATGCAAACTCCACAAAGAAACGCCAACTGACCCAGCCAAGGCTCAAACTAGCGACCTTCTTGCTGTGAGGCGACAGGACTAACTACTGAGCCACTGCGTCGCCTTGTAATAAACTTCAAAAATTTAGAAATTTAGAATTTAATATTGTACATATGTATTGATTTTAAAGATGTTCAAGACTTTTTTGCATCGTTTATATATATATATATATATATATATATATATATATATATATATATATATATATATATATATATATATATACATACATACATATATATACATACATACATATATATACATATAAATATATATATACATATAAATATAAATATATATATATATATATATATATATATATATATATATATATATATATATATATATACACAGTTGAAACCAAAAGTTTACATACACCGTATAATAGGCATATAACCACTTAAAAAAAAGTCAGATGTTAATGTGACTAAACTTTTTCTCTTTTAGGTAAGTTAGGATGATCACATTTGTTTCTCTTATGCTTAATAGCAGAATAATGAGAGAGATATTTTTGAGAAATTGTTATTATTTTTCTCAAAAGTCAAGTTTACACACAATAAGATTATTCTGCCTCTGAAAAAGCTCAGATGATGGCGTCAAGGTTTTGGAAGTTTCTGATTGGCTAATTAACAACATTTGAGTTATTTAGAAGCACAACTGTAGAATAGTATTTAATGAAAACCTCAAACACACTGCTTCCTTGTGAGACAACATGGGAAAATCAACAAGCCAGAATCAACAAAAAAGCCAGATTACAATTTGCTAAATTACACTGGGAAAAAGAATAATGTTTGGAGACATGTCCTGTGGTCTGATGGAACTAAGTTTGACCATAATGACCAGTGTTACATTTGGAGGACAAAGGGGAAAGCTTTCAAGCCTAGGAACACCATCCCAACTGTGAAGTATGGGGGCGGCAGTATCATGTTGTGGGGCTGTTTTGCTGCAGCAGGGACTTGTCCACTTCACAGCGTAGATGGCATCATTAAGAAATACTGAAGCAACATCTCAAGACATCAGCCAGGAAATTAAAACTTGGCCACAAATGGGTCTTCCAAACAGACCATGACCCTAAGAATACTGCCAAATTGGTTAAAATGTGCTTTAAGGACAACAGAGTGAATGTTTTGGAGTGGCCATCACAAAGCTCTGATGTCAATCCTATAGAAAATGTGTGGAGAGAGTTGAAAAAGCTTGTGCGAGCAAGACAGCCTACAAATCTGACTCAGTTACACCAATACTGTCAGGAGGAATGGGCCAAAATTCCTTCAGACTATTGTGAGAAGCTTGTGGAAGGATATCCAAAACATTGGACCAAAGTTATACAGTTTAAAACCAAAGCTAAAAAGATACCAGGGAAATGAATGTAAACTTTTGACTGTCTAGAAATTAATAAAACATCCTCACAAAAAAAATAATGTCATTATTCTGGCATTTAACAAATGTAAATCATTTATGTAATCCTAACAGACCTAAAATAGTAAACGTTTAGTATGATTTACCATCAGACATTTTTTTTAATTGTTATGTTCCTTTTTTTAGAGTGTATTTAAACTTCTGGTTTCAATTGTATATACACACACACAACCCCAAATCAGAAAAAAAAAAGTTGGGGCCGTATGAAAAATGCTATTAAAAAGTAGTGATTTCTAAATTCACTTTGACTTGTATTTCATTGCCGACAATATAGGGCAAACATTATTGTATGGGTTCCTCTTGATTTTTATTTACAGTTAAAGTCAGAATTATTAAACCTCCTGAATTATTCAACACATTTCTAAACATAATAGTTTAAATAACTCATTTCTAATCACTGATTTCTTTTATCTTTTCCTTGATGAGAGTAAATAATATTTGACTAGATTTTTTCAAGACACTTCTACACAGGTCAAAGTAACTAGGTTAATTAAGATAACTAGGCAGGTTAGGGTAATTAGGCAAGTTATTTTATAAAGATGGCTTGTTCTGTAGACTGTTGAAAAAATATATAGCTTAAAGGGGTTAATAATATTGACCTTAAAATGGCTTTTAAAAAATAAAAAATTGCTTTTATTCTTGCCAAAATAAAACACGTAAGACTTTCTCCAGAAGAAAAAATATTGTCAGACATACTGTAAAAATTTCCTCGCTCTGTTAAACATAATTTGGATACATTTAAAAAAATTCATAAGGGGGCTAATAATTCTTTCTTCAACTGTATTGAGTCTGTATAAAAACGCTAATTAAATAGATAAAAATTACTTTGACTTGTATTTCATTGCAGACAATACAACAATCATTATTTAATGCATTCCTCATGATTTTTATGTTTTTATTTTTAAATAACAAGTATTCCAATTTTGGTTCTTGCAACACATTAAAAAAAAAAACACATTCATTCAGTCAAGTACTTGTATCCTCTTCTTCTGCAGCCAGGACTCTGTAATGTATGCAGAATGTGTTCGTGCATCGTCTTGTTGAAATATGCATGGGACTTCCTGGAAAAGAAGGCAGCATATTGTGCTCCAAAATCTCTTTTCAACATCATTGTTGCCATTACAGAAGTGCAGGTTACCTTTGCCAAGGGCACATTCACAACCCCATACCATCACAGACCCTGACTTTTGGACTTGTTGCTGATAACAGTCAGGATGATCCTTTTCTTCTTTGAGCCGTAGCACATGTTGTCCATTTCTCCCAAAAAAATACCTGAAATACTGATTCATCTGACCACAGTACACGTTTACACTGTATGATGGTCCATCCCAGATGCCTCTGAGGTCATAGAAGTAGACATTGCTTCTGGACACTGTTAACATATGGCTTGCTTTTGGCACGGTACAGTTTTAACTGGCATTTGTGGATGTAATACGTATTGTGGTACTTGACAAAGGTTTGTCAAAGTAGTCCTGAGCCCACGAGGTGATATCACCTTTAGATGAATGAGGATTCTTAGTGCCCCCTGAGGGATTAGAGATCATGGTAGTTCAGCTAAGGCTTGCGCCCTTGTCCTTTACGAACTGAAATTCCTCTAGATTCCTTGAATCTTTTAATGATGTTATGCACTGTTGAAGGTGAAATATCCAAATGTCTTCCTCTCTTTCTCTCAGGGACATTGTTTTTAAACTTTTCAATAATTTTCTCACGTTTTGTTGGCAAATTGGCAAACACATCAATATTTAACCAGTTTTTCTGATTACTAGCCCTAAATTACTCCTATCCTAGTTTTTTTGGAATGTGTTACTGGTCTGAATGACAGGAAAGGATGTATATTTACAAATTAAATGAAGTTGACCAGATAAAGCATGAAGTATTTTGTCTTTATTTTGTCTGCAATGAAATACAAGCCAAAGTAAATTTGGAAATTACTACTTTCTTTTTTATTTACGTTTCCCATACAGTCCTAACTTTTTCTAATTGTATATAATAGTATATAATATATTGAAATATATCAATAATACATTTTATCCTATTTTTTTAACAAACTACTTTTCTGCTTAAATACTTGAAATGATATTAAAATTTGAAACCAATAAAAAAGTATCTAGTCTTAAAAAAAAAATAATATATATATATATATATATATATATATATATATATATATATATATATATATATATATATATATATATATATATATATATATATATATATTTGTAAAGATGTAAATTACAGGCCAATCAAATTAAAAACAATCACATTTAACTAACAAAAACACACAAAAAACAATAAAAAAACTTTAACTAAATAAAAATACAATACTAAACTAATACAAAATATTCTAAAAATACCAACAAAAATAAATAATAATATAAAAACACTAAAATTAAGATCGGACATTTTAAAAACAATAATTAAATCAAAAACTAAACAAAACAAATTAATTAATTAAAAATAAAAATGTAACATTTAACATACAAACACTTAGGATATGCATATTAAAAAGTATCTAAACTAACTAACTTTAAATCTTTATTTAAATGTAATTTCAGCAATTTGCCAAAGCATTTTTCTTTATTTATAGTCATTTTCCTTTAGTGCATTTTCCAAATATAAGCTTGTTTTTAATAAAACAAATATAAATATTCATATAATAAATAATAATGCTAATAATAATAACATTATACAAAAGCAAATTGTCATAAATAAACTGAAGAAGGCATGAAAGTATGGTTTATATATTTATGTAGGCTATAAAATAATATGTTTTGTAATATTTTAATCCTTTATATTTAAATCCTATATATATCCTTATTATATCCTATATATATCCTTAATATTTGAATCCTTTTTTATATGTAGATATTTGCAAATTGCTCTACATCTTGTGTGTATTAAGCAATGTGTAAGCGAAGCGCACAACTAACGCGCTCTGCGCTGGACTTTAGATCGGCTTTGTTTTGGTCTATTAAAAAATATATTATAGTTTCTCAAAATAGCAACACGCCAGCAATGTGCCTCAACACGCCTCCTTTTTTAGACCAGAACGCCTTTGGGCGCACATATCAGCGCAAATACTTTTGCTATTTAAACAGCGTGGCGCTTAAACAGCGTGGCGCAAAACGTCAAAACAACTCTTGCGCCAAGCTAAAACTAGCAAACAACAATTGCGTCGCGCTTTGCGCCACATTGCGCCGGGTGTATGATAGGGCTCTCTACAATAAAACTACATAGATTTATTCTATATAAATATATATGGAATAAAAGTAAGATATTTTTAAAATAAACAAAGACGCTATTATATAACTGCCTGCATGACTATCTTTACAAAACCTTCAAAACAAATTGTCCTCACATGGCTTTGCGCATTATCCAGATTTCCAGAGCTGTATTCTGCATGATTGTAGATGTTTTAGCAGCGACTGATCTTTCGGGAGTCGCTGTCATTGAGATGAATGCGAATGCTAACAGCTTTCCTCAGGTACAAAGCTCTGGAGTATTAAAGCAGCCCACGTTCACAGAGCAAATGTCACTCTCTTCTGTAGGCTTTTCCCTCAGTCATTCACACTCAGTTTTCTACATCACCTATCCTCCGTCATGCTGCGTTTAAAGGAGAAAAGAGTGTGTTAAAGGTTAAGTGCTCGGTTTAATGCACAAGCTCTGAGTAATTAGCAGCAGAGAGGAACCATGTTTAGCTGGGGATCCTGGGTAATCATGCTTTTACTTCTGCTCATTTGTTTTTATCTTGTTTGCTTGTGTTGTGTTTTACAGCTGCTGTGACCTCTCTTCATATTAAACACTTTAAAAGGCTAGTTGACACAAAACTGAAAGCTTTCATTGTTTACTCATCCTCCACTTGTTCCAGTTTGTTTCTTCTGTCGAACTTAAAGGAAGATATACTAAAGAATCTCATTAGCTGCGTCCCAAATCGCATACTTATGCACTATTCTACGCCATTTTGTAGTATAAATAGTCTAAGTAGTGCGTTCACACTGAAAACTCTAAAAATAGTAAGTGCACTTTAATTACCCGGATGATGCACTCATTCAGCCGCTAAAATGAAGTGTGTAATGATGGACACTTCACACACTCAACGACCGCAGGTTTGCTTACGTAGCGGAAGGGGCGGAGCTATCAGGCGCACATGTTGGATAACTTTATTTATTTTGGATGGTGAAAGCAAAATTCTCCTATGACAGTGATTATAGCGCCTCCCGATGGTGAATGCGGTTATACTCACGGCAGGTATTATTTGTTAACTCGGTCGTATATTTCACTGATTTGGCAACCGCCAAACGTCATCAGGGAAATGGTTTGAATATCCGCTTAGTAAAAAAACATTGTGTGCCATTTGGGATGCCACTTTATACATATACTATCCTGTTGAGTGTGTAAGTGCATAAGTACACAGTGCATGAGTGCATAGTGTATAGTGTGCCATTTGGGACGCAGCTATAGACTTACATAGTTTTTTGTTTGTTCATTTCTTCTACAGAACATCTATCAGAGACTGGTGAAGTCATTATGAAATAACCAGCCAAAATTATTTTTACTTTTTCAATTAGGCCAAGGCCAAGCAAAATAAACTGTCCTGACCTCGTCTCACTGCTGAATTAAAACAAGCGCTTACATGAGATGGCATTCCTGGATATTGATAATAGAAATGAGACGCTCTCGGGTGGATGAGACCATAAACACTGATTGTGAAATGATGCATGTTCAGCGATGGCCCTATTGTGCTTTTCTATTTCTTCATTTCATGGTTCTTCATACAGTGGGGATACTAAAACTATAATCAATTATAAAAAAAAAAAAGTTTTCCACAGTGCATATACAGTTAAAGCCAAAATTATTCGCCTTCCTTAGATATATTGTTTTCTACTCTATTTTTAAATATTTCCCAAATGATGTTTAACAGGGCAAGGAATTTTTCACAGTATTTCCTATAATATTTTTTCTTATGGAGAAAGTCTTTTTTATTTTATTTCAGCAAGAATAAGCAGTTTATTAAAAAAAAAAAAACTTTTAAAGGTCAATATTATTAGCCCCCTTAAGCAATATTTTTTTTTTCAATTGTCTACAGAACAAACTGTTGTACAGCACAAAAAGTTGAGACAAGAGCAATCAGGCTACTTATTAGGTAAACTAGTTGAATGATGTGATTTGAAACAAGTGATTTAATTACAATTTGGTACAAAAGCAGCATCCAAGAAAGGTCTAGTCCTTTAGTAGCAAAGATGGGCAGAGGATTGCCAGTTTGCCAACAAATATTCAAGAGTTCACACTTAGCTGATGATTGATTATAAGCAAGTTTGGCATGCTGTCCCGGGAGAGAGCCCTGAGCTCGAAGGTTCTTGAGCCCTGGGCTCCCTCCCGTTTGGAGGTAGAGAGGGGAGCCTCGAGCTCAGGTAGATCTCGACAACTCCCCTTTTTATAATAGCTAAAGATTAAGATTGAAGGCTATTAAAAGATATGCTGCATTATTAGATTACCTGTATTGAAATTTAAATTTAACGATTAACTTGTTGTACATGTTTTTGGAATGTGGGAGGAAACCGGAGAACCCGGGGAAAACCCACGCAAGCACGGGAAGAACATGCAAACTACACACAGAAACGACCACCGGCCTGTTAAGGAACTAGAACCGGTGACGTTCTTGCTGTGAGGCGACAGTGCTAGTCACTGAGCCACCGTGCTGCCCTATGGAGGGAAAGGTGAAGAGGTAGGGGTGGAAGGGGGGATTCTTCAAATCGAAGATGACTGTAGTGAGAAAACCCTGGCTCTTTATAGTGGTTAGGAATGGCCTGATTGGTGGATCAAGCATGCTAATACAGAACCAGCCGTGTTCAATCATAATCACGTGCTCCTCTCGAAATTAGTTTATGAATAAACTTCACCAAGAGAAAATTGCTGAAATGTTTAAAAACAATGTTCCTCAAAAAAAAGAGAGGAAGACATTTGGATGTTTCAGCTTCAACAGTGCAGAACATCATTAAAAGATCCAAAAAATCCGGAGGAATATCAGTGTGTAAATGACAAGAGCGAAGGCCTAAGCTGAACTACCATGATCTCCGATTCCTCAGGCGGCACTTCATCAAGAATCCTCATTCTATATATAAGAATTCTCATTCTATAAGCGATATCACCACATGGGCTCAGGACTACTTTGTCAAACCTTTTTCAAGAACCTTAATATGTAGTTACATCCACAAATGCCAATTAAATATGTACTGTGCCAAAAGTAAGCCCTATGTTAACAGTGTCCAGAAGCGCCGTACACTTCTCTGAGCTTAGAGGATGGACCATTACACAGTGGAAACTTGTACTGTGGTCAGATGAATCAGTATTTCAGGTATTTTTTGGAAGAGCTGGATGCCGTGTGCTCCGGAGTAAAGAAGAAAAGGATCATCTACACTGTTACCAGTCCATAACCCATGGTCTGTCATGGTATGGGGTTTTGTCAGGGGTATGAAATTGTGTTGGCACAATATGCTGCTTCAAGAAAAACAAACAATTTCTGTGCATGTTTCAATGCAAAACCACCTTCCACACACATTACAGAGTGCTGACTGCAGATGAAGAGGATACAAGTGCTTGACTGGCCTGCCTGCAGTACCGACTTGTCTCCAATAGAGAATGTGTGGCATATTTTAAAGCACAAAATGCAACAACGAAGACCCCGTACTGTTGCCCATCTTAAGACTTGTTTGCAAGAAGAATGGGACAAAAATTACACCTGAAACACTTCATCGCTTGGTGTCTCCAGTGCCAAAACATATTTTAAGTGTTGAGAAAAGGAATGGCAACATTGCAAAGTGGTAAATGTTTAACTGTTCCAACCTTTTTGCCATGTGTTGCAAGAATCAAAATTGGAATTGAAATGTTTATTTATATATATAAAAGCAGTTTTTAATAATACTTAAAAAAAATAATTTTAAGGTCAATTTTATTAGCCCCTTTAAGCTATATATATATTTTGATATAGTCTACAGAACAAACAACCATTATACAATAACTTGCCTAATTACCCTAACCTACCTATAGTTAACCTAATAAACCTAGTTAAGCCTTTAAATGTCAGTTTAAGCTGTATTGAAGTGTCTTGAAAAATGACAGATAAAATAAAAATTTTAAAATAAATCAGTTATTAGAAATGAGTAATTAAAAGTATTATGTTTAGAAATGTGTTGAAAAAAAATCTTCTCTCCATTAAACAGAAATTGGAAAAAAAAATAAACAGGGGGGGCTAATAATTCTGACTTTAACTGTATGTATATCATGAGGAACACATTCAATGATGTTTGTTGTATTGTCTGGAATTAAATACAAGTCAAAGTATATTTAGAAAACACTACTTCATTTTTTTTTATTTGCGTTTTCCGCACTGTTCTGACAACTTTTTTCTGATTTGAGGTTATGTGTAAAGCGTATAATTGAATTAGTTTGAAAATATCCCAATCAGCGGAATTGTCATTTAATTAATTAGATCACAATCGAATTACTGGAATTATTATAAATAATTTAATTTAATTGCTAAGAATGTGGCGAACCAGTGGCGCAGTAGGTAGTGCTGCCGCCTCACAGCAAGAAGGTCGCTGGGTCACTGGTTCGCCACATTCTTAGCAATTAAATTAAATTATTTTTAATTAAATTTTTCAGTTGGCGTTTCTGTGTGGAGTTTGCATGTTCTCCCTGTGTTCGCGTGGGTTTCCTCCGGGTGCTTCGGTTTCCCCCACAGTCCAAAGACATGCGGTGCAGGTGAATTGGGTAGGCTACATTGTCTGTAGTGTATGAGTGTGTGTGTGATGTGTGTGTGTGGATGTTTCCCAGAGATGGGTTGCGTCTTGAAGGGCATCCGCTGCGTAAAAACTTTCTGGATAAGTTGTTGGTTCATTCCACTGTGGCGACCCAGGATTAATAAAGGGACTAAGCCAACAAGAAAATGAATGAATGCTAAGAATGTTTCCCAGAGATTGGTTGCGGCTGGAAGGGCATCCGCTGTATAAAAACATGCTGGATAAGTTGACGGTTCATTCCGCTGTGGCAACCCCAGATTAATAAAGGGACTAAGCCGACAAGAAAATGAATGAATGAGTGATAAGAATGTAATTACAGGAATTATAATATATAATTAGATTGATAAGAATCTAATTTCCAGAAATAAAACGCTTAAAAAAGGGCAGGGCTCAGACCAGAAGTCCCACCCTAAAAGAGGTGTAGCATTGATCAAAGTTTGACAGCAGCACATATATTTCCCATGTGCCTGCAATCTTATTTGCCTTTTGGCTACATTTAAAACACTGAATTGGTCAGTTTGCCTCAAAGTAATTCAGATTATTTTTGTAATCCTATTCTATTTATCTGATTATCATAGTGTATTATACAATATATTGAGCTGGAGCCAGTGACCTTTACAAATGAAACACAAACAAAACAGCTTAATTTCATCAAATCGTACCAGATTCAGACAACAAACACTTTTAAATGGCAAACCCACTTCAGAAATGTAAAGTGGATCATCTGCGGTAAACACATGAGCTCATTTTTCATTTAACCTTTACTCAAGCAGGACTGATTTAATTCTCTTTGGCCAGTCAGCTTTGACAAAGAAAAGCTGCTATATTTGTCTGACAATGAAGCTAAAATTAGCAGGCGACACTGACAGACAGGCCAAGCAAATTAAACTGTCCTGACCTCGTCTCGCTGCTGAATTAAAACAAGCGCTTTCATGAAATGGCATTCCTGGATATTGATAATGGAAATGAGACGCTCTCGGGAGGATGAGACCATAAACACTGACTGTGAACTGACAAATGCTGTGTGTTTAGTGATGGCCCTATTGTACTTTTTTTTTCTTCATTGCATGGTTCTTTATACAGTGGGGATACTAAAACTATAATCAATTATATATATATATATATATATATATATATATATATATATATATATATATATATATATATATAAACATTACCCCTGTGCATATACAGTTAAAGCTAAAATTATTCGCCCCCTTAGATATATTTTTTCTACTCTATTTTTAAATATTTCCCAAATTATGTTTAACAGAGCAAGGATATTTTCACAGTATTTCCTGTAATATTTTCTGAAATATTTTTTGTAATATTTTCTGAAAAAGTCTTTTTTGTTTTATTTCAGCTAGAATAAAAGTAGTTTTAAAAATTTTTAAAAAACATTTTAAGGTCAAAATTATTAGCCCCCTTAAGCAATATTTTTTCGATTGTCTACAGAGCAAGTTATACAATGACTTACGTAATTACCCTAATTAACCTAGTTAAGCCTTTAAATGTCACTTTAAGCTGAATTCTAGTATCTTAAAATATTAGAAATTAAAATATAAAAGTTTTTAGAAATGAGTAATTAAAACTATTATGTTTAGAAATGTGTTGGAAAAAAATCTTCCTTCTGATAAACAGAAATTGGGGAAAAATATACAGGAGGGCTAATAATTCTGACTTTAAGGGTGCTTTCACATCTGTAATTCGCTTCATTTGGTCTGGACCAAGGGCAATAAATGATACATTGTTGCATTTTCTGCCGTCTTTGGGTCGTTTTCACACCAAACTGCTGCCTTTGGTCCAAATCAGTTGAAATGAACCAAAATGCAGTCATCTGACAAAACCCACATTACTCAATGGCCAGATGTTGTTGAACATAATTCCTAAACTGCTTATCGATTGGTCAGAATTCACGTGGGGGAAAATGCCAATGAACTCCCGCAAGTAAACAAAACCGGCAGACACAAAATGTCGCTTTTATTTTACCCCAGTATATTCAATGTAGCTTCTGTGCTAGCCTGCAGATTCTGATGGGTGTGTGCGAGTAGACGGCTTTTTGTCTCGTTTTACGCTTAAACAACTAAATGAATGCCAAAGTCTGTTTAACTGATTGTATTTTATGGCATTACAACACGAGGCTGTAAAAGGAACCTAATAAAATGGAAAAAACACACAATAACGGGTCACCAGAAGTTTATCGGTATAGGAAACTTGTGGGAAACACACTAGCTCGGCATTTACCCTATTTAAGGGTTTTTAGGATCATTCAGAATGAGTAAGTAAATGATCAATAAACTATTG
The DNA here is from genome assembly GCF_052040795.2 of Danio rerio. NCBI lineage: Eukaryota > Metazoa > Chordata > Actinopteri > Cypriniformes > Danionidae > Danio > Danio rerio. The sequence continues at coordinate 56,566,085 of NC_141022.1, read as the reverse complement.
AAATCAACGTTAATATGTCTTATTATTCAGGCATGTATTAATGGTTACTATGTATGTTAATAAGGGCAACGCAGTGCCGCAGTGGGTAGCACGTTCGCATCAACTTCATCTAGTTTTGTGACCTAATCTAAAGTGAGGACTATTAATGCTTTATAAATCCCTTATAAATTACAAATAAACGCTCAGTTAAATTTTAAACAGGAGAAATGACATTATTCATTTCTATTAATTTAAAGAAACACAAATGAAACTGTACTTCAAGTGAAAAATAAATCTTTCCAACCTTATCTAAAATAAAATCACTGAAGAGTTTAAACATTGCATCCTATTATATTATTAAATTATTATATTGTTGTTGTTGTTTTATCCAGTTTTATGTCGTATTTTGATACTCCTGTTAATCAGCAATGTTTAAACTGCACAGTAATTTTATTTTTTAGAAAAGATTGCATATTGTTCATTTGATTCTGAGCCTTTAATAGTCATTTATAAGGGATTTATAAAGCATAGTCCTCACTTTACATTAGGTCACAAATCTGCATAAAGTTGAGTTAATGAAGCATTTATTAACACATTAGTTAACTATTAATATATGCCTGAATAATAATAATTATATATATATATATATATATATATATATATATATATATATATATATATATATATATATATATATGTATGTGTGTGTTGATTTCAATAGTTTATTAATCATTTATGAACTCATTCTGAATTATCCTAAAAACCTTCAGTACTCTTAAATACAATTGGTGTGTAAAAAATGCGATACTTAAATTAGTAATGAAAAATAAATCATTAACTAAGTACGAAGGCACAATTATTAAGCACACTATATAGGTGCTTATAAGTCAAGAATACTGACCTGAAGCTTACCCGAAGCTCCGCCGCGTGCAACACGACAGAAACCCATGCCGAGCTGCTGACCTGAAGCTCCGCCGTCTGCATCCCGACAGAAACCCACGCTGAGAACTCCGTAATGCACAGCGCCGTGCCACGCAAAAAGTGCAAGCAATAAATCCGATTACAGCGATAATGTGGAGAATATTGATCTTGTGTTGAGCCCAATGAGCCTTTCATCAAAAAATAGAGCAAGGGAGTACCTTTAGTGATATCGCTTTGACTCACACGCTGAAAATCACGGACGTGCAACAAGAAACTGAGGATATGATCGTGACGCAAGGCTGTCAATCAATATTGGTGGGCGGGGGGACCGCTCGCCTGCGTAAAGTTGCGGTCGGTCTGAAAACCGATCCAATTGGTCCACCGTTTTTATGTTGTTAAATTAAAAAAAAAGGACTGTGTGTGTTTATTTCACCTCAATATGATACTATATGATACACTATACCTACACACATGTCTGTCCAAACAGCTTGAAAAGCAGATTTTTCACCATAGATGCCCTTTAATATTTCTCTGCAAAACTGGAATCAAACCAAAGCCTGTGCATTTGTTATTCTGCCTTATTGTGAACTCTGTAAAAATGTAGGTTAAGCTCCAGAACTCCCGTTAACACATTTTCAGAAGCCCAAAATAAATGGTCCTCTCTGCTCTATTGCAAGGCCAAATTTAAAATTCATAGGCGCAATTGAAATATAAATATTTAAGTCTAAATGAAATCAAAATGTAAATTCAAAACAGTATCCAGTGCATTGGAACCGCAAGCATTAATGAGACGATCTGTTGCACGACTCTTCAATCACGGCTGTAAAAACCAAGGCCAATTTACAGACTGAAGCACCAGATTGTCAGCAGACAGACGTGATTAATGATGATTTTTGACTTTGCGCGTCTCATATGTAATCTAACCGTGCATGCGGAGAGATGATGGCATTAAACCAAAACTGACAGCTCACAGTGACGGAAGTCAGATGAGGGTCACTCTCACACATTGAGCAGGGAGATTTTTCTCCGAAGGGACCCTGAGGAGAACAGAAATCAGTTGTGTCGCATTATTATTCAGCATGCGTGAAGCTTTATAGCTTTCATCAAGTGTGAAACGCATCGTAGAAACCACATCATCACATTCCTAGTCCTGCAACTGACCTGTTTACAAGCCAAATGAATGTAAATGCACAGTCAGTGGAATAAAGAAAATAATAACTCTCCAGGTAAACTTCATTTAGTATTGGAGATTCAGCGCACTGGAAATAGGAGAGTTGAAAGGAAAATTCTGCCATTATTTATTAGTCTCTGGGCCCTATCATACAGCAAGGGTCCGTTCTTCGTACGTGGATTACTCAATTAGCTGGATTTGGATATTGACGATTTGACACGATCCAGGATCGTTTCGTTCCTCAAAGCTGATCCGAGAGTTGTTGTCATAGCAACAGTTCTGCTAGCTCAAACCTGATCGGGAGCAGGTTCAATTAATATAAACAGCATTAGATCGGCTCAGTTCAAGCAAAGATAATACAGAAAGTATGTTCTGAATTCTGATATTTTCTTACAGTAGTAGTTATATATACTTGGGGAAATGGTACATATTTTTTAACTATATATATAAAGTTTTAGTCATTAATAAAATAAATAAAGTTATACATATTAATAAACCTTATGCAATCTGCACCCTCGAAATGAAAGTACAAAGACTGCCACCTGGTGGTGCAAAGAGAAAACTTATTGATATGAACTTTTTAGATCGCTTTAGTACAAATTGTGTATAATAGAAATGCACAATATGTGACTTTTTTTTAAAGCAATAACACATTTATGCAGTCATAAACAAGTTTTTATAGTTAATATGCCGGTGATTTGATGCTTCACAAAAGTTGCAGACGCTTTTACCAATATGAAAATGCTTTTGTAAACAACCAGTTATTCTTTACACCGATTAAAAAATGGCTACTATAATAAAGAAAATCTTTTCTAAATGTTGAACTAAATACATTGATTTGCATTGAAATACATGATGAATACTCTTGACACATGAAAGTGTAAAGCCTGCAGCTCACAACAAATGTGGAAGGTTATTGCGTGTCATATTTAACAAGCCGTTTACTGCTAATTTGATGTAATTTTGCTCACATGGATAATTGAATATTAATTAGATGATGTCATTACGCTGCTGTGCCGTCAGCCAATCGTTGCATTGCTGATCATGATTTCGAGGATCAATAGATCTGTCCTTCACAACACACGCAGCGATCTTAGATCAGTTCATCCAGACATTCTAGTCTGATTCGCGAACTTGTTCGAAGAACCAAATTAGCGAGAGATCAGTTATCAAGATGAAAAATCATCTTAGATCATTTAAGCGAGGTACGAAGAACGGACCCCAGGAGCAATAAGACTAGTATGGCACGTTTTGATGCTATTTTCAGACCAGCGCAACCCTAATTTTAACGTTTTGCACCTCGTTGTTTAAATAGCAAATCTATTTGCACCATTTTGTGGACTCATGGATGTGTTGTTCTAGAAAGAAGGTGTGTTAAGGTGCATTATTGGTGCGTTGCTATTTTGTAGAACTGAAATAGACAGCGCTATTTATTAAGTAAAAGCTGCTCTAAAGTCCAGCGCAGAGCACATTAAGGCTGATTTATACTTCTGTGTCAAGCGCAGGCGTATGCTACGGCGCAGCCTACGCTTTGACGCATAGCCCTACGCCGTGGCCATTGGCGTCGCTGGCGCGCACCTCTCAAAAAATGCAACAACACGTTGCAACAACACGTAGCGCAAGCTCTGTGATTGGTCGGCTTGGTAGCACTGACGAGTTTAGGCTGGACCGAGAGCCACGCGAGCTGAGCCCAGTTTGATTAACTTTTTGTCGGTGTCGGCTGGAGGACACCTACAACAGGCGATACGTCATAATCACGCCCCCACAAGAGCAAGCTCCTGATTGGTTAACGCTGTGCGAATGTACGCTGAAGTTCAGATTTTTGAACTCAACCGAAACGCATGTTAAGCGCATCAAACGCGCAAAACGCTCAATTTGCGCCGCGACATTCGCACGTATCGCGGCATTCGCACCGCGCCATTTGCGCATTTCGCACATTTGCGCCACACCATTCGTGCGTATTGCGCCGCAGGATGTCTGTTTGTGCGTTTGCATTGACTTAACATGCAAATCACTTACGCTTGACGCGCGTTACGCGTCTGGTGTGAACGCAGCATTACACATTGCTTAATACACACAAGCTGTACTGCAACACGCAAATATCTTTACATATGAAAACCATTTAAGGATTAAAATGTTACAAAAAAAATATGATTTTCTACATAAATATATAATCCACTGCCTCCATGCCTTCTTTAAGACTCCATCCCTATATTTGTTTTAATAAAAACAGGTTTAGATTTCTCCAAGTGTCGGGTTTTGGAGACGTCTGCATCATCATATGGGGCATAAGAACAGGACGTGTGTTTGGATATAACTCTTGACCACACTTTGTTATTATTGTTCATTTATTTGTTTGCTGGAAATTAGAGCTGAATTTAGAGATAGTTTTTAAACAAATATTTGTGCTTACACTAAGTGAAGTTTATTTCTAAACTAATTTTGAGAGGACCATGTGCTTATGATTGCTTGCAGTCTGTCCCGCATTATTCAATTCATGATTCACCAATCAGACGACTATAAATACCCTAAGTTCCATATAGCAGCCATCTTCATTTTGAAGAATCCCCCTTCCACCCCTACTCCTCCTTTCCTTGATGGGTGGCATGGTGGCCCAGTGGTTAGCTCTGTTGCCTCACAGCAAGAACGTCACTGGTTCTAGTCCTTATCAAGCTAGCCGACGTTTCTGTGCTGAGTTTACACGTTCTCCGCATGCTCTTGTGGTTTTCCCCGGGTTCCCCGGTTTCCTCCCATCGTAAAAAAAAATACAACTTAAGTTAATTGACTAATCCAAATCAGCACCATAGACATGCTCCTAGTAAGTAGTTACCACTTAAGAGCAATCACTATCTGTTCATTAGCTACTACAGCAGGGGAGTTCTCAAGATCCACCTGAGCTCAAACTCCCATCTCACCTTGCAAACATCAGGGAGCCCCAGGCTCTCTCTCAGCTCAGGGCTCCCTTCCGCGACAGCATGCCAAACAAGCTTTATAATCAATCATCAGCTAAGTGTGAACTCTTGACATTAAATATGTGGGCTAATGGATGTCTTCAGTGGAGTGAGTTTGCATCGTTTCCTTATCCATGAAAGTAAAGGAGTAAAGAGTAAAAGGAAAGAGAAATTAAAGAGACTAAATGGAGGAGGCTCGTTCTTCATCCTCGTGCTGCAGATGGTCTGTTTAACTGTTTTCTCTAGTAAAGCGTTCAGCTTTTTCTACTTACAAAGTCTGCCATGTGAATAGCAAATGCGCCATGGCATGACACAACTGACTCTTAAAGGAAATGAGATATGAGATTCTGATTGGTTTAATGCATATTACGCTCAAAACACGCCCATTACTCATTAGGAGAATAAGCACAACCCTGTTAAACCGTGCGCTAGGGTGCAGAACGTATTTTTCTGCCCTTAAAATAGTAAAAGTGGAGTCAGACATGCCCTTAATGCTTTTTCACCATGTGCTTTAGACTTTGCGCCTCGATCATTAAAAAAGAGCCCTTTGTGTCATTGCAAACCTGAATGACTTTGTTCTGTGGAAAACAAAAGCTGACATTTTAAAGGAATCATTTCCCTCAAAACTGTGTTTGGCATTTACTCTTAAGTGGAAATCCATAGCTTTCAGCAGTGGAAAATGATTTGTGTAATGAAAATGGATGAAGTAAACTTTTCGTTAATTAATTTAAATGAGTTCATACACTGAAATGAAGCTGTTTGATAAGTATTAGATCAATTTAAAGGGGACTAATCATGCAAAAGGCACTTTAAAAGGGGTTTAAACAGTTGTGTGACAACAGTGTGTGAATATAACTATAACTTCTAATGGTAAAAATATATTAATTACATTTTATATAATCACACTTGATTAAAAACAGTCTGCAGAAACACTTTGATTGACATACGTGTCATAAGAGGGGGGAAAGCCCCGCCCACTAGTGATGATCTCTCCCTCATTAGCATAGGACCTTAGTTTTGTATTGAATCTGCCATTATGCTGACACACAGGCATTTGTAGCTCCGCCCTCCAAAGACTTAAAAGGCTATTATCATCATCATCATCAATTATTTTTGTTACTTTAGATATCCCCAATGATTGGAAACTCCCAAATATCATTCTTGTGTGTGTTTTGTGCTCTTTATTTGGCAACAATTATCATCGTGAATGGTAAAAAATATCTGAAATTGTGACAGCCCTATAGGATCTAGTTATGTTTTATTTTAAAATGACTTAATATATTATTTTTCATGCAATATAATTGCTGCATGTTCATGTGTTATGACTCATGGAGATTAAAAAAGCAATAAAACACAACTAAAGATTGGGAAAAGGGTAAACTCATTTACTTCTGTGATTATTTTGTAGTTTCCATACACAGTATGTATATATTTGACATAACTGAGAGCAAAATCTGACATCTACAGTATATGATTTTATGTGGACTAAAAAAATCATAATGAGTTGAAACAAGAAATAATTATTTTAAAAAAAGTAATATTATAACGCTTCCTTTTCACTTAAGTATTAAATTATATATTTGACTTTAACCACTGGATTTAGATGTTATAAAACACCTGGGGCCTCATGTACGAAGACTTGCGTTGAATTCATACTAAAACATTGCGTACACACAAAGCTGTAAATGTGCGTACGCAGTAAAACATTTAGGTGTATGAAACACTGAGTACGCAGAATCCCACGCATATTCGAATCCAGCGTCTGATAAACTCGTTCCTCTTTTTCCTCCACTACATATCAGATTTTGCCTACTCTTCATCACGAGGAAAACAAGTAGGAATCAATAATAAGTGTGTATTATGTTAAGCGCATTTGAGCATCACACATTATTTGCACATTTATTAAATGAAAATGTTTCAGATTCACGGATGCAAATTCGTCTTCAGATGGGGTCTTTATAGCAATGTGCTACAGTCGATCGCTCCGATTACATTGGGGAAACCGGCGATCACTGTAAATTGCGCTTAATGTTTGGCTGGTCAACTGTATTTTATGGAAACCTTATATACCTGCTAGACATGCGGATGATCTATCTGTGGTCTCATACAGCTGCCATTGCAAGGCTCAAAGACACTTTGTAGTGTGCAATTTAACACAACTGCCTCTAGGAGTCGCCAATAGAAATAAAACAAACCCACACAAGAAATGCACGTACGCCAGTCATGAAGTTGGTGTAAAACAACGCATATTCTCACGTTCATTTCATCGTTAGTAAATCCAAACGTGAGCGTAAAACCTGGCGTAAGCAAAGTTTTTGTGCGTACACAGCCTTGATACATGAAGCCCCTGGGGCCTCATGTACGAAGACTTGTGTTGAATTCTTACTAAAACATTGCGTTTGCACAAAGCTGTAATTTTGCCTACGCAGTAAAAAATTCGGAATCCCACGCATTTTCTCTTTGTACATCTGAATTAACGTGAAACTGAGTGCACGTGCACAAGCGCAAAACCCCTCCCTGCCTCCTCCCCCTAATAAATATTGTAATGACTCTACTTTGCCAAAACCAAATGAAAAAGCAATGGCAAAAGCAAGCAAAAAGAGAAACTTTGAACAGAATGAGAACTGGAGGTGCTCCTCAGACCGGAGAAAAACGATGTGATTTGCAAGTTTGTCGATGGAATGAGCTAGTTGAAAGATTATCGCCTGTTTTATCGACAGATAACAAAGCTAAAGAGAGCGAATATTAACAGCGTGAGTAGCGTAACTTGTTAAGCACAGGGCAACATGTCTTCACGATATCATTCATAAACCTGGTTCAAATCCAGCATCTGATTAATTCAATCTTATTTTTTGCCCATTACTTGTCATATTTTCCCTACTCTTCATCACAAGGAAGGCAAGTAGGAATCATTAATAAGTGTGTATTATGTTAAGCGCGTTTGAGCATCACTTATTATTTGCACATTTATTGAATGGAAAAGTTTCTGATTCACGTATGCAAATTCGACTTCAGATGGCGCCTTTATAGCAATGTGCGTGCAGTCGATCGATCCGATTACATTGGGAAAACCGGCGATCACTGTAAATTGCGCTTAATGTTTGGCTGGTCAACTGTATGGTATGGAAACCTTATATAGCTGCTAGACATGCGGATGATCCCATGCCATAAAGCTGCTCTTGCATGGCGCAAAGATACTTTGTAGTGTGCAATTTAACACAACTGCCTCTAGGAGTCGCCAATGGAAATAAAATAAACACACACAAGAACAACATGTCTTGACGATATCATTCATAAACCTGGTTCGAATCCAGCATCTGATTAATTCAATCTTATTTTTTCCCCATTACTTATCAGATTTTGCCTACTCTTCATCACAAGGAAGACAAGTAGGAATCATTAATAAGTGTGTATTATGTTAAGCGCATTTGAGCATCACATATTATTTGCACATTTATTGAATGGAAATGTTTCTGATTCTAGTACGCAGCAAAACTCCTCTTACTATAAAACATATTTTTCTGGACTGTCCTGCTTTTACTGATTCCAGAAAGACTTTTTATGAAATGAAATCTTTTAAGGACATTTTTGACAAAGTGAAACCAGAAAAGATTTTAGAATTTTTATCATGTATTAACACAAAAAATCTAAATCTAATTTATGTTTTATTTTGTTTGTTGATTTTTAAATTGTATATTTTTTTGTTGAAAGATTCCTGCCATGAAGATAGCCTTGGTTGCTGACATGGCATTAAATAAAAAAATACATTACATTATATTCTAGTATGCAAATTCGACTTCAGATGGCGCCTTTATAGCAATGTGCGTGCAGTTGATCGATCCGATTACATTGGGAAAACCAGCGATCATAAATTGTGCTTTAATGTTTGGCTTGTCAACTGTATGATATGGAAACCTTATATAGCTGCTAGACATGCGGATGATCCCGTGCCATTAAGCTGCCCTTGCATGGAGCAAAGATACTTTGTAGTGTGCAATTTAACATAATTTCCTCTAGGAGTCGCCAATGGAAATAAAACAAACACACACAAGAAATGCACTTACGCCAGGCATGAAGTTGGCGTGGACTAACGCACATTCTCACGTTCATTTCATCGTTAGTAAATCCAAACGTGAGCGTGAAACCTGGCGTAGTTTTTGTTTGTTCGCAGCGTTGATGAGGCCTCTGCACTGTACAAAATGCACGGTTCTGCACAATTCATTCACGGTTTTCACACATTGAAGTGGACTGAGCATAAAAAAACTGAAAAATTGTGTTCTTTCAGCTCAAGTATTTTTAGTAATTATTTTTTAAATGTGGCAAACTTACTTTCATTCACTCAGATCCTTTAAACCAAATGCAATCAACATAAAATGGCATTTTTGCCCTGGAACATTTTGTTTTTATTTACACTGAGCCATACACAGTTCAGCCAAATGAACTATTGCAATTGATTTATCGTCAAAATAATTCACATGTGCGAGAATTACATTTAAACAATTCTTCCAAAAGCGACACTTGATTTGAAACTCGTCAAAAAGACAGCATTATTTTGTGTGTAGTTTGCATGTGTCATGCTGTGGAAATATCCAGAGATGGTACAGTAAATGCACTGAACAAAACAAAAAGCTCAAGGACAGTTTTCGCTCCTCATGGCTTATTAAAGGTCCTCCAGCTTCAGTCAATATCCTCCTGTCCTTTTCCTCCAGCAGCAGAGAATAAACTCTTCAGTCCTGGAGAAAAATCCAGTCCTAGTTCAGCTTGAATAGACACTGTTCATACTGTAAATGTTGATGTTTTGAAAGGCTTGAATGTTTCCATGCAATAGATTCAGTTATCAAGGTCTCATCTCACAGTACCGGCCAGCAGTTTGGACACACTTCTTTATTTTATGAGTTTCCGATTATTTTTTTATTATTAATTCAAGGATCTCAGAAGTGAATAAACTTCTAGTGGAAACTACAGCAGATATACTTTTTGTATTTGTTTAGCAAAAGAAAAAAAAACAGGAGAGCTCTTCTTAAAAGAGAGAAAAAGATGTCAATGTTGTCATCATTCCTACCGTCCATGTATTCAATAGATTAGGCTGAATGCCAATATCAATTCATTCAATTCATCTTTATTTCTATTGTGCGGTTAACAATGAAGATTGTGTCAAAGCAGCTTAACATGAAGTTCCAGTAAAAGGAAACTGCTTCAGTCCAGTTCATTCATTCATTCATTCATTCATTCATTCATTCATTCAATCATTTTCTTTTCGGCTTAGTCTCATTATTAATCAGAGTTCGCAGCAGCGGAATGAACCGCCAACTTAAGCATTATATGTTTTACGCAGCGGATGCCCTTCCAGATGCAACCTATCACTGGGAAACATCCATACACATTTATTCACACACACTACTGAAAATTCAGCTTACCCAATTCACCTATGGCACATGTCTTTCGACCCACGACAACATGGGGAGCTCAAGCAAACTCCACACAGAAATGCCAACTGACCCAGCCATGGCTCAAACCAGCGACCTTCTTGCTGTGGGGCGACAGTGCTACCCTCTGCGCCGCCGCGCCACCACTTGAGTCCAGTTATTACAAAAAAATATTTGAAATTGAGAAGTAGAAATATTTTTTTAGGGGTGAAGAAAAAGCTCCATTTATTATTTATTTTGCAGATCATTATTTTGCTATTTAAGAACTATGAAAACACATGATCACAGTAAAATAGCGAAAAATGTGCTAATTATGTATTAGCATAGGTTTACATTTTCATATTAAAAAAATTATAAATAGAAATGTTATAAAAAATTGTTGTATAATTATATTAATTAAAACTATAAAGCAATAAAAAGAAGAGTTTAAACTGTTTATCGATAAAGCAACATGCAAAACATTTGTTGGCTTTTACTTTGCCAACTTTGGTTCAACGTTTTAAATAAATACATAAACAAAATTTATTGTTTCAGCTTTTTAAAAAGTAGCTGTTCATGCTATTATGGAAAACGAATACACTCTTAAGAATAAACGCCCTTACTGGCATTGATGGTTCCACAGAGCACTTTATCATCTATTAAATCTTCTTTAGAACATTCAAATATTTATTTTTACAAACTAAAATCAATTCTAATACGAAATGTCATTCGAGGAACCAAAATTCTCTATGGAAAACTCTTTTTTTTTTTTTTTGGAACATTTATTTTTGAAGAGTGTATAAATAATAATAATAAAAACGCAATATGCCTTTATCAGAGAATGTGTCCAAACTTTGAACCAGTAAAATCATTTCATTTTGTGTCATTAATGTCTGATATTTGCAAATCCGTGTCGTGGAGCAGAGGTATACAAAGATGCGTTTAAAAGTTCAAAGTGTATCTCTTTATCCTGACGTCACATACCGATCTCCATCTGCACCACGGCCACCCCGGCCGGAGCCTCCGCCACCTTCTTCCCGCGGGACACCAGTTTGGCCAGGCTCCGGATGGACGGCGTGGCTCTAAACAGCAGCTTCTTGAGTCCAGTGCGGTACTCTTGCCGGATCAGACAGTACAGCACCGGGTTCAGGCAGCTGTTGGTGTGCGCCAGGCACACGGTGATGGGGAACGCGTAGGCTTGCGCGTTATAAAACGCGTTGCTGAACGGCACTAGGTCGAATTTGATCAGCACCCCCCACATGGTAAGCGCCTGGTTGGGCAGCCAGCACAGAAAGAAGGACAGGACCACGATGGTAACCGATCTGGTGACTTTGGAGCGGCGCTTGTGCCTCCCTCTCTCGCTCTCCGAGCCGGGGATCCCGGTTACCCGCCGCCGCAGGACGAAGCGCAGAAGGAGCAGGTAACACACACATATGATGACCAGTGGGATCACAAAACCCAAAAGCACCTTTTGTGTCTGATAAAGACCCAGAAGCAGCTGCGGGTCCCAGCTACCCGAGTCCGGAAAGCGCACGAGGCACAGCTCGTCGTCGGACACCTGCGCGGTAGTCGAGTACACCGCGTGCGGGATGGTGGCCACCACAGACACGATCCAAATCCCCAAACTAGCCCACTTGACCTCCGCCGAGGCTGTTTTGGGACTCTGCATGCGCAAAGAAGAGGACAGAGAGCAGTAGCGCGCCACGCTCATGGCCGTCAAAAAGAAGACGCTGGCGTACATGTTCATAGTGGTGACCGAGCTGATGATCTTGCACATCACCTTCCCAAACGGCCATCTGAAGTCCAGAGCGGTGTCCACGGCCCAGAAGGGAAGCGTCAGGACGAACTGCAGGTCGGTCACGGCCAAACTCATGACGAAGCAGTTGATGGAGGACTGCTTGAGTCTGTGGCGCGACTGGAGCAGGTAAAGCGCCAACAGGTTCCCGACGAGCCCCAGCGCGCACACGATAAGGTAGACGAGCGCGATCACGACGCGCATGGCCATGCTGGAGCTGTCGCCGTAGAGCTCCGGCGCGGACTCTCTGGAGAGCAGCTGCAGCCAGCAGCGCAGGGACAGGTTCTGGAGAGTCCGGTTCTGCAGCGCATCGCTCTCATATAAAGCCGGACCGCACGACGCTAAACCCGGTGCCAACGCGCTGCTGTTCCCCTGCATGGCACGGCTTTACGCATCCAAACGATTTTTATAATATTCCATGCGCTACAGAGATGTTTTCCTAAAAGTCATCCTACAGGTTCAGCACGCGATCCTAATGTGTTTAGTCACAGATTTAAAGCGCGCTGTGAGTGCGCGTCTCTCCGCTCTGCTCGACTCCCCGCACCTGAATGAGCGCTCCTGGAGCAACACTGTGCTTTTATAGCGAACACCCGAGCTGCCACATGAGGATGCTTTCATTAAAGAACTACATGCTTTTAACTTGATGACATGACATCAGAACAAAACCATATGAAAAGGCCTGATGATAAAGATGTTGACATAAAATGTCTGTCAGTTCTTCATTACTTGTTTACATGAAGATTAAATTAAATCTGCAGGGAAATCATTCGTTTAAGATGCTCTAATCCTAGTTTTAGAGTGCAGTAATAAAGTAATGAATGTAGTCGAAGAGGAATTTGACACATTACTCATTAAAATATGCAACAAATGATTAATCTGAATAGTTTTGATAGTTTAGTTTGATAGTTGATAGTTTTTAAATGTTATTTCTTAATGCAAAACATTTTATTTTTACTTGGGTTAAAATAATTCAGACAATGATAAACAATTTCTGAAGCTGACAATATTCTGAATGCAAACAAACATTTATTTTATTTATTTATTTATTTATTTATTTTGGTCATTTGTTTTTACTGACTTTAAATAGAATGTCCTATTTTTGTATCTCCATCAAATTACATTTTATACAAACAGAAAGCATATAAAATGCAAAAAAAGTGTCTGATGTTACAAACAACTTTGTGATATAAATTAATGTTTGATCTTCATTTTTGTAATAGATATGCAAACTTTTAATTAATAAATATATGTAAAAATAAGCAATATTAATTATGTTACTCTTATTGAAAATGATTTAAAATGTCTTTTTGACAATTAGGTAAAGCTTTAAAGAGTGGCGAAGTATAGTGTTTTACAATCACAACAAATTAGCATTTTAGAGCTTTACTGATTGTTAAATAGTGTTTTAATAAGTCAGCAATTGTTGTTATAAATATATTGGGCAATCGGACAATCATTTTTGCTCTATAATTACTGTTACACGTTGACATACACTTACCGGCCACTTTATTAGGTACACCTTACTAGTATCGGGTTGGAACCCCTTTTGCCTTCAGAACTGCCTTAATCCTTCGTGGCATTTGTGCAACGTTTTCCTAATTTCCTAAACGTTTCCTTGTTTTCCTTCTATTGTCCAAGTTTGGTGAGTCTGTGCAAATTGTAGCCTCAGTTTCCTGTTCTTAGTTAACAGTAGTGGCACCCGGTGTGGTCTTTTGCTGCTGTAGCCCATCTGCCTCAAGGTCAGAAGTGCTTATTCGAGTTACTGTTGCCTTCCTTTCAGCTGGATCCAGTCCTTCTCCTCTGACCTCTGGCATCAACAAGGCATTTGCACCCACAGAACTGCCGCTCACTGGATATCTCCTTTTTTTCAGACCATTCTCTGTAAACCCTACAGATGTTTGTGCATGAAAATCCCAGTAGATCAGCAGTTTCTGAAATACTCAGACCACCCTTTCTGACACCAACAACCATGCCATGTTCAAAGTCACTCACTTTCTTCCCCATTCTGATGCTCGGTTTGAACTGCAGCAGATCGTCTTGATCATGTCTACATGCCTAAATGCATTGAGTTCCTGCCATGTGATTGGCTGATTAGAAAGTTGCATTAACGAGCAGTTGAACAGATATACCTAATAAAGTGGCCGGTGACTATATTAGTGGTTCACGTTTAGAAATGTATGAAAGTTGTTCTTTTCTGTTAAATAAGTAGCCATTTACAGTATTATACTGTACTTGGCTCCACAGTGACGCAGGTAGCACGATCACCGCACAGCAAGAAGGTCACTGGTTCGAGCCTCGACTGGGTCAGTTGGCATTTCTGTGTGGAGTTTGCATGTTCTCCCCGTGTTCGCATGGGTTTATTGCAGCTGGTAGAGCATCCGCATGAAACATATGCTGGATTAGTTGGCGGTTCATTCCGCTGTGGAGACCCCAGAATATTAAAGGGACTAAGCTGAAAAGAAAATGAATGAATAAATGAATAAATATTATACTTTCATTGTTCTGATGATTGAGAACTGTTTTTTTATATCATATTTTTTTCTAATCAATAACATTGGTAATGTTCAACATCCATAAATATCCAGGACTTGAAATGTACTTTCTATATTCAAGCTTCTATTATTAACACCTTTAGAAATATTCATTGTAATGAAACCACCACAGACACTTACATATAAAACACCCCGAAAGCTTGAAGACTGAATTAACTTGGTATCTGAAACACAAAAGCCTTTTTTTGATTCAAGCAAAGTAGCTGGAACAGCAATATCAATTAATTCCCTGGATCTCCTAGTGTGTCGCTCCTGGGAGACGTGCTGAGATGAATTAATCTGGCCTCAAAGGTTTGTCCTGAAAATCATTTCTAGTTACACTTTTAATAAAACAATCCACGAATGAATATTCCTAAACTTCAATATGGGTCAAACAAGGTGAAGCATCTGAAAGGATGTCCCCTATTCCCTTGTATTAACATTCAGAGCATTAATGAAGATTCTCAAGTGCGTGTCCTTGCGCATAAAAGAAACTGACATTCAGGTCATTACTTGCTGGAGAGACTGCAGAGGCATTGCAAGTTCATTTTAAAAGCACTCCTTAAAGGAGGGGTGAAACTGAGATATTTTGAAGTACGTAACCATGCTAATTAATGTGTCATGAATTAGCTTTTGAAATTCAAAGAGAATAAAAACTTAAACAGATGATAGGGAACATTTGAAAACAATATTGTGTGGCGGGAGTATAGGGTCAAAGGCTCTGTTAAGGGCTGTCTTATCCTTGTACGAACAGAGCAGGAATTTGGTTTGCATTGCCGGTGTTCTCCTACCTATCAGATTTTGCTACCAGATTATGAATATTACACCTGCTCAATGAAAATCAGATGATTCACAACATTATTAAATCTGGCATTGTCATGTTCACCAGCAATCAAACCACCAGAGGTCGCTGGCAAACACTCACATCCACATGAACTACAAATCTGCTGATAAATGGACTACAAGAACCAGTCATGCTCCACATACACAACCGGTTCCAGATCCTGACTGATTGCATACACACAGCTGATGCTGCTCAAAGACTGATTACACACACTACTTAAGCAGCACATACATTCATTCACATGGCTGAGTCTTGTTAGCTGTAAAGTGACATTACAACGCGTTAACCTTGTCTTGGTTTCCTCTGTTTAGACCTTGTTAGCCGTTTGTCCTAGTCTGCCGCCTGCCTTACGACCTCTTGTCTGTTATCTGATTACAATTCTGGACTGCCTCTATACATCTGTTTGCACCTGTGCTGACCATTGCTTGCCTGACTATCCGAATAAACCTGCACGTGGATCCAATCCTCAGTTGTCAGTGTCACTCCATGCGTTACAGGCATAACTTGATCAGAAATCTAATAAGAGGAAAAAAGATTAAGCCATCTATAGAAAGTAATACTGTGGTTAAAAAAGTCTTGCAGGTAACAGTGCAATATTTTTTACTCCAAACGCACCAACATAACAGTGCTATTGTGGTCAAGTGGTCAGCACTAGGGTTGTAACGGTATGAATTTTTCACGGTATGATAATCGTCTAAAACAATACCACGGTTTGACGGTTTCACGGTATACGGTATGTTACAAATGTTACAAAATAATAGAACAGTGAAGCAAATTTGACTTTTTCCAAATAATATATTTTTAGTTACTATAAACAACACCACTTACAATGAACAAATAAAAATAAGAAAATAATAAATAATGTGTCAAAGTCCAAATAAAGTCCAAATAAACATGGTGCAAATCCTCAGTAAAAAATAGATATAAATATTTACTATACTATAAATAGTTACATAACGAAACTAGATTCAATATGGAACATCCCTAGGTTTTATGTGCCAGCATGGATATGGTTGTCTATCGATATGGATTTGGATATGGTTGTCTGCAATGCAGACAAACAGCTGCATCTTCATTTGCGTCTTTTGAAAACAGCAAGAGCAGCAGTTCGTCTTTGCTGTGTCACTGTTTTGTCATGTTTCTGTGCTGCTGTGCATGCAAAAGTACTTAGTATGAGAATTATTTCATGCAAAACTTTTTTTTTTGCGTTTTATTTAGCCGCGCATAAATGTATGCCTATCTCTCATTCCGTGTTGTTCAAAAAGCTCATGTTGGTCCACAAACAAAAGCGAAACCTATGCTTATTGGTTGTGATATAGCGAGTTTGAACCAATCTGGGCATGGAGGAGGGACAATGCATCAATGTATCATGTCTGATTTGTCCGGAGACACAGTGACGAGCGTTTCTTTGTCAAATCAGCGTTGTCAAATTTTGATGACGTAACCGCACTGATTCCGGAGCCTCTGAAAGTCCGCGAATGTTATGTGATACAGCACTGGAAAGCTGAGATTCTCTTCTTTATGCCAATCTTTGAATTGTATGAATCGGATCAGCGGATCAAAAGTTATTAAACATTTAAGAGCAATACTTATTTTTAGCCGCGGGCGGCTGTCTCGGTCTTAAAGGGTTAAAACCGTTGATATGCAATTGTTCATAGTATGATAATCGTGCACGTTCAAATCGTGGTAAACCGTCATACCGGTATATTGTTACAACCCTAGTCAGCATGTTGCATTGCGAGTTCGAACGCGAGTAATTTTTTTTTCACGACATATAATACTGGGTTGCTTATGTAGGTGTACATATTTTATTTTCATTTTTTGTGTGACCACCATTACAAAGGACTGGATATCTATAAAGAATTTAGCACAGACAATATTCAGGAAACGACACTATGATGTTTTCAACCCAGACTCTCTCGTTTAAGAAAGCGTAGTCCCACGGACGCTTTCTGGAGGCTGCGAAATACGTAAAAGGGGTACGTATTTTTGCAGTTTTTGTTTTCGCGAATGCACAAGAGCTGCTGTGCATGCTTTTTCGTGTCTTGAATGTCTCTCGCAAGCGGCGTTCGCGTCCCCGCTGTTCTCGCATAATCCCACTAGAGTCCGCTATCGGAACGACCTTCCGCCTGTCTGTCTAAATGACAGAATGATTGACCGTGCGACTGGCCAATTTGCTGACCCACCCTCCTCCTTCCTAAACCCAACCAACGACGATTTACAAAAAAACGGTCAGAAAAAGAAAAGCCCTAGTCTGATTTTTACCACATTTTCGGATTTTTTACACATTTTGAAATCATTCGCTTTATTTTTTGGATTTTGTTTTTGTTTTCTTATCTGATTTCTGGAACCGCTCTTCCCCGGACTCGAACCTGGTCGTCGTCGTGGTCAGCCCATTTCTGCACCTCCAGTCCAGCCACGTACACAATAAGCTTACTGGACAAACTGGTTGCGGCAGGAAAGCCCTCCACATGGAGGTGAGCGGTCGGCCGGCAAGTTCCGAAAGGAACGGCAGGTACCTCCGGCCACGTATTTTGCGGTGTCTAGAAATGTCCACGGGACTACATTTTTAGAATGAGCCTGGGTTGGGTGTTTTAAAGAATAGTGTTGGAGACTTAGCTACCCTTTAACTTTTTACTCTTCAATACCCCCCATTTAAGTTCTAAAGCAGCTGTGTCCTTGAAAAAGACGAAAATTTGAGTTTATTAAGCTTCATTGGTTGAAATTATTTATTTAAGTTGACTGAAAAAGCTGCTTCAAGTCGAGTATACTTTACTGAATAATTTGAAACAACTTCAACCACTGAAGCTTAATAAACTCAAAACTTTCTTTGCAGCGGGTTGCTTTAAAAATTTAAGTTAACTTATTTTATTTATTTTTTTACAGTGGTAAACGCTCAAGTAAAGAAATTAAACTTCAATTGTTTCCTCAACTAATTTTTTACTTTCATTGAACAAACAGGGCAACGCAGTGGCGCAGTAGGTAGTGGTGTCGCCTCACAGCAAGAAGGTCGATGGTTCGAACCTCGGCTGGGTCAGTTGCCGTTTCTCTGTGGAGTTTGCATGTTCTCCCTTCGTTCGCATGGGTTACCTCCGAGTGCTCCGGTTTCCCCTACAGTTTGAAAACATGCAGTACAGGTGAATTGGGTAGACTAAATTGTCCATAGTGTATGATTGTGTGTGGATGTTTCCCAGAGATGGGTTGCAGCTGGAAGGGCATCCGCTGCGTAAAACGTGCTGGATAAGTTGGTGGTTCGTTCCGCTGTGGCGACCCCAGATTAATAAAGTGACTAAGCCAACAAAAAAATTAATTAATGAACGGAAAACAGTTCCAAACATGCAGTAAATCGTTTTAATGAGTCAATTCAACTCTGAGCTAAAAAATATGTCGACCTAACTTACAATTTTAAACTGAGTTAACAGTTTGTAATTTGAATTTTTTTACAGTGTAGTCAGTCGTGAACTGAGGTGGGCCGGTATAAGGCCTGAAACTCCAGGGCTGAAAAGGAGTCCCACTCCGGCCCTGGCTACCATGACTGTATTTGAATGGTTCTGAGGTTGGGGTTAGGAATTATAGTAATATATACAATGAGAAAACAAAAGTACAGTGGGTGGAGCACGCCCCTTACCTAGTGTGTCTAACAGCAGTGATATTCAAAACTACGTGTGCACAATGTATGTCGCGCGACATTCTTACCTGTTGCGCATAACACTGACAGTAGACAAATGGAGAGGTCACACTTTACAATAAGGTTCATTAGTTAATGTTAAGTAATGCATTTACTAACATTAACAAACAATGAACAATACATTTACTACAATATTTATTCATGTTATTTAACGTTAGTTAATGAAAATACAGTTGTTCATTGTTAGTTCATGTTAACTCACGGTGCATTAACTATTGTAAACAAGCATGGACTTGAATGTTAATAATGCTTTAGTAAATGTTCAATTATGATTAATAAATGCTAAACAAGTGTGGTTCATGATTAGTTCATGTTAGTAAATGCATTAACTAATGAACCTTATTGTAAAGTGTTACCAATGGAGAACAGACAAATACCAAGCTGTAACACACTGAAAACGAATATCAATTAGTTTAGTTTAAACTTTATTGTCCGTTCTGCTTGAACCAGAATGGAAATTTGTCTTCAACACTGGATTTAAGACAACAATTACAAACATACAACAACCACACAATAACAACACTCATCAAGACAACATTCATTCATTCATTCATTCATTCATCTTCTGCCGCTTTTCTGGGTCCGGGTCGCAGGGGCAGCAGTCTTAGGAGAGAACCCCAGACTTCCCTATCCCCAGACACGAATTCCTCCAGCTCCTCCGGGGGGATCCCGAGGCGTTTCCAGGCCAGCCAAGAGACATAGTCCCTCCAGCGTGACCTGGGTCTTCCCTGAGGCCGCCTCCCGGTGGGACATGCCTGGAACACCTCCCTAGGTTGGCATCCAGGAAGCATCCGAAACAGATGCCCGAGCCACCTCAGCTGACATCTCTCGATGTGGAGGAGCAGCGACTCTACTCCGAGCTCCTCCCAGGTGTCAGAGCTCCTCACCCTATCCATAAGAGTGCGTCCTGCCACCCTTCGAAGGAAACTCATTTCGGCCGCTTGTATCCGAGATCTTGTCCTTTCGGTCATGATCCAAAGCTCATAACCATAGGTCATGACAACAACATAAGTTTAAAGTTTAAAAGCCAAATTAGCCTCACACAAACTACTGCAGATTATTCTTGGCCAACCACCTCATTCACTACAAACAGTGATCCGATTTAAAATAACAACTGCCATTGGGATAAATGACTTTTATAAGCATTTTTTCGTGCTTTAGGAATTCTAAACCTGGTAACAATTCAAATGCTGAGTGAAGGGGATGTGTATTATCTTTAAAAATCACACCTGCTGTTTTTACCATAAGTGAAGTTTATTCATAAACAAATTTCGAGAGGATCACGTGCTTATGATTGTTCACAGCTGTTCCAACTTTAGCCAATGACTGATTATCCTATCAGATGATCCTTAACTTACTATAAATAACCAGACTTTTCTTATCTCAATATCTTCGTATCCGGGTCCGCCGGTTTCCTCCCACAGTTCAAAAACAATCACTCTAAGATATGAATGAATAAATAAATGAATGAATGTTGTCTTGATGAGTGTTGTTATTGTGTGGTTGTTGTATGTTTGTAATTGTAAACCCCCCCCTACCCCCCCCCCCCCCAAAAACACACACACAACCATACTTTCCCTACTTTTAAACGGGTGTCACGGTGGCCAGCGATTAGCGCTGTTGCCTCGCAGCAAGAATGCCCCTGGTTTAATTCCTTTCCAAACTAGTGGTCGCGTGGGTTTTCCCCGGGTCCTCCGGTTTCCTCCCACAGTTCAAAAACAATCACTCTAAACAATTAATCAAAATACATTAGCTAAACTCTGAGTACACCTTTCAGCATACATATCCGACAATTAGCTACAACAAGCAAAAAGGGGAGTCAACGAGATCTACCTGAGCTCAAACTCCCCTCTCGCCTTGCAACGGGAGGGAGCCCAGGGCTCGAGGATCTTATAAGCTCAGGGCTCTCTCCCGGGACAGCACGCCAAACTAGCTTTACTATCAATCATCAGCTAAGTGTGAACTCTTGAAATGAGTCAATTAAAATCTGCAATAAATGTTGTTTGTGACCAGTTATCTTATTTGCCTGATTGATAATTTGCGATAATTTCTTCTTCTGTTTAAGTGTTGTGTTACCAAACCAAGAAACAACATTATATGTGAGAACACTCTCTATCAATGATTTATATGCCATGTTTACGGTCTGTGTACTAACATTAAAACTTCTCAACTTGCGTAGTAGATAGAGGCGCTGACTTGCTTTGGTATAAACCGCCTCTACAATTACAACGACACACACTGTGTCAGCAGGAGGCAAACAGCTGGCCAGTGGTAGGGAGAGAGAGAGACTAGCGAAGAAAAAAATTATAATAATTAGGCAACAAAGGAATGTACAGGAATGTAACAGGTAGGTTAGGGTAGTATTACTCTCACTTCTGCAGATCTATGTGCCCTCCAGAAACTGTTCTGTGAATGAACGTCACCTCGTGGTTCCATCCCAAAGAGGGAAGTAATCACTTTCCCGAACACTCGCGTTCAATCTGCCCAGTTGGTGGAATGAACTCCCTAACTGCATCAGAACAGCAGAGTCACTCGCTATTTTCAAGAAACGACTAAAAACTCAACTATTTAGTCTCCACTTCACTTCCTAATCTGCAATTGCCTCTCTGGATATACCACTAACTGTACTCAAAATAAAAATAAAAACATTTTACTAATACTTTCCTTCTTAGACTTTACAGACCTGAAACTTGCCTATAGCACTTATTCATTGTTGCTCTTATAGTTGTGTAAATTGCTTCCTTGTCCTCATTTGTAAGTCGCTTTGGATAAAAGCGTCTGCTAAATGACTAAATGTAAATGTAAATGTACAGCTTTATATTACATTACTCCACAATAAAATGTACACTGGTAGCAAAATCTGATGGGTAGCATACTGCGTCCTTAAAATTTGCCATCTACTTTTTAAATGGGAGGTAGGACAATCTGACAAGGTACAAATCGACAGAATGCTGGCAATAGGTCAGACTTGTTTCCAGTGCATGTTGGACTCTGCCCTTTGTCACCAAATCTGTTCATAATATTTATGGACAGAATTTCTATGTGCAGCCTTGGGCCGGAGGGGGTCTGGTTCGGGCAGCCACAGGGCTTCATCTCAGTTATTTGCAGATGATGTTGTTCTGTTGGCTTCACTGAACATGGACCTTCAGCATGCACTGGGGCGGTTTGCTGCAGAATGTGATGTGGCTAAGATGGGAATCAGCACTTACAAGTCCGAGACCATGGTGCTTTACCGGAAAAAGGTGGTTTGCTATCTCTAAGTCGGAGGAAAGTCCTTACCCCAGGTGGAGAAGTTCAAGTATCTTGGAGTTTTGTTCATGAGTGAGGGAAGGATCGTGAGGGAACATGAGATTGACGGGGGATCAGTGCCTAGAACACTTCCTTAGGTAGGTGTCCAGGAGGCATCCGAAAAAGATGCCAGAGCCACCTCAGCTGACTTTTCTCGGTGTGGAGGAGCAGCGGCTCTACTCCGAGCTCCTTCTGGGTGACAGAGCTCCTAAAAGGGTAGTAATGCAGTCGATGTATCAGTCAGTTGTGGTAAAGAAAAAGCGCTGAAAGGCAAAGCTCTCGATTTACGGGTCAATCTACGTTCCCAATTTTACCTATGGTCATGAGCTTTGGGTCATGACTGAAAAGACAAGATCTCGGATACAAGCGGCCGAAATGAGCTTTCTTTGCAAGGTGGCAGGGCGCACTCTTATAGATGGGGTGAGTAGCTCTGTCACCTAGGAGGAGCTCGGAGTAGAGCCGCTGCTGCTCCACACCGAGAGAAGTCAGCTGAGGTGGCTTTGGCATCTTTTTTCAAATGCCTCCTGAACGCCTACCTAGGGAAGTGTTCCAGGCAAGTTCCACCAGTAGGAGACTTCGGGAAAGACCCAGGACACGCTGGAGGGACTATGTCTCTCGGCTGGTCTGGGAACGCCTCAGGATCCCCCCAGAGAAGCTGGAGGAAGTGTCTGGGGAGAGGGAAGTCTGGGGTTCTCTCCTTAGAATGCTGCCCCTGTGACCAATTGATACAATAATGCAGAAGCAGTGTCAAGTTAGGACACTTAAAAATGCCTTTTGAGTTTAAAAATGATCGGCCTGCGAAGTCAAGTTTTTAGTTATACATGTAATAGGTAGAGTGTGTGAATAACTGGATTTGCCGAGGATCAACCTCTCACATGCGCTGCAGGTAGGCTGAATGATAATTAAAAATATGTAATTTAGGCTATACTGCTATTTGCTCATGCAAAATGATACCAGAAACTATATTGTAGGCCTGTTTTAACAGCTAAAATACAGTTAGCATATCGATTTTATTTTGACTTGGCTCATGGGTCTAAAAATGACAATGTAACCTGAAAACATTATTAAAAAGGCTTAAAAAATAAAATGACGAAGGCCTAATAGGGAAATGGCTTATGATCATTTTTTACAAATGCAAACTGAACAATATCATTAAAAAAACCTCACTCATGATAGCCTAACATAAATCTTTATTTTTTAACGTTTAACATTATGAAAAAAGTTATATATCCTATTGATTTCCATTTTATCCATGCCAAAATGTAACCAATTTTCACAGTAACAACTGTGAATTTCTTTTTTTAGGTATCTATTTTTAGGGATATTTCTGGCTACATGAATGCCTTAAAATGTAACTAAGTAACTCATTCATCTACTATTTTTTTAAATTACATATTTATTTTTTATCATTTAACTTTTTCCTAACACTGATAGATGATTAGTTGGGCAATAAGCAACATGAAGTGTGATAACTCGGTTATGCTGATTTCACTATATTTATTTACTGGTTATTCGAATAGTTGGTTATGTGTGGGTGTGACGGGTGTTAATAAGAGTATTAATTTAATGCATTTCACTAATAGTCCCTCCTTTTAATTTTCGTGCATTTGTTTTGCATCAATTTGTTTAGACATATGTTAGAATTTAGTTTTTACTCTATTTGTGTTGTTTAATGAAAATAGTTTTATATTTGTTTTGCGCGCAACGTTACTTCCGGTTGCCGCGCTACGTCACTTCCGGTTGCCGTGCAACGTCACTTCTGGTTGCCGCGCTGGGTTCTCAGACCGCATTGAGCGCGCTGAGGAGAGGTGAGCTTTTAATGGTGCTCCAAGGAAAATCGTTCTAAAAGTTGTCAGAACTTTAAATAAGCTTTAAATATGTGATTGTATTGTTTGTAAGAGTGTTCTATATTAACTAGGAAGTACTTTTCTTCATGTGGATGGATAAAATTAATCACTTTACTGAGCACAGTTGATTGAGTATGTGTGTATAAGTATGTATACTGGACACAGTGATTTCGAATGACCTTCTAACACTTTGTAACTGTTATTTATTTGTTAGGTGGGGAAATTTACAAACGAAATCATATCAACTTACTGTGCTGTTTTCTGATTCATCCAGGTATTGTTTTATGTACATTTATGCTTCTTTGTGTTTACATTTGTTTCGCAATTACATTAATTTCTAATATAAAGTTAGATAGGGGAAGATTAATTAATATCACAATGTATGGAAATGTAATCATTTGTTATTTTTATTTATTTACCTTTTGTACTTTTGTGATCTGTTTACCCAGTTTTAATTGGGTATGATGTTATTGTTATGTTTGCTCAGACCGCATTGAGCGCGCTGAGGAGAGGTGGGGAAATTTACAAACGAAATCATATCAACTTACTGTGCTGTTTTCTGATTCATCCAGTTTGCTCTGATCTGACGCTTGAGTGACAATAAACCCACCATCAGCAGTACCAGTGGCCTGTCTCATTATTGTACACAACGCAGAGAGTGCGAACACCGGTTACAGTGGTGCCGTGACCCGGATGAAGATCAGCTCTTCTGGAATCTTCATCCAAAGATCAATGTCGTTTGGTCGCCGGTGGATGCTGCACTTCAATCAAGGTTTTGATGAACTGTGATAGAGAGCATTGCACTTTCATCAAACTGGACACTTCACTATATCCTTTCTTTATTTCTATTTGAATTTAATATACCTGTTTTCCTGTTTAACATATATATTTTTTGGTAGTTGTTCTCCGATGCTGGTTTATCTATTCTAAAATTTTATTCAATGTTTGATCATTTACATGCCAATAAGTAGTAATGGCATATGGTTTCAAAGCAGACAGTTTTAAGGGTGAGGAGAACATGTCAGATTTAACTTTCGGAAGGGGAAGACTTTTTGCTAATTCATCTACGCCTGTTGCAGGGAGGGGTAGTGTGGGACGAACTTCTGAATTTTGTTCTACCCGGGTAACTGAACAAACACCTAGTCAGTTAAGGAGTAACCCATTTTTGGCTAGCCCAGATTTAAATGATACTGCATGGCAAAATCTCATAACACACATTGCTCAAGAAGTAGGACAGACTTTGATTTCTGTTCAAGGTGGGGGAAGGTATGGGGAAGGAGAAACTAATAATGCACAGACACAGAGTCCAGTTGCTGGTCAGTCATTCACAGAAACACCCTCACTTAATTTGACAGGAGTCAAATTAGTCATGCAATCTGAAGTAAAGAGAGCCTCCTGTGTTCCGAGGTGATGGAACAGATAAGTTCACTGTGCATGAGTGGGAGGATTTACTGGACACATACTTGCGTAAAAGAGGCATACCAGCTTCCGAGCATTATCATGAAATCCTTTCCAGGCTGCTGGGTAAGGCCAAAGACATTGTAAAAATAACCCTACGCAGCAACACATCTCTAAAACCTTCTGAGAACCCCAGAGTGATATTCGATATCCTAAAGCAACATTTCAGTGAAGTCAGATTCTCCTCTATGCCTTTAGCAGATTTCTACAGCACAGTTTCCGTTATTGGAGAGAACCCAGTTGAGTATTGGGTCCGGTTGAATAAGGCTGTGGATGCTGCTGAAGAGGCTTTGAAAAGACTTGGGCGACAGATGGATAATCCTTGTCAGGAGGCAGCCATGATGTTTGTCAAATACTGTCCGGACCCCAGCTTGTCAGCCGTTTTCCGTTTGAAAGCAGCAGACAAGTGGACAGCGAGTGAGGTACAAGAGCATCTAGACAGATATCAGGTTGAGCAAAAAGAACAGTTGGCAATTAAATCTAAGCGCAATGTTACAATGAGGAATGTTGCAGTTCACCGACAGTCACTCGTAGAGAATGAGATGATGGCTAGTGGCTCCCCAGTCGTGGCATCTGAACATTCTAACTTGAGTATTTCATCTTCTACACAGAATGATGATAACTGTATGAAAACACTCATCACCTTACTTGACCGTGCGCTCTCCCAGAATTCTCAAGCTGAAATGAGTAGTCCTCGACAGAGCCAACCGCCTACGAGAGCTTGTAAGGTGTGTCGTTCATATGAACATTCAACTCTCTCACACTGCCGACGTCAACGACTCTGTCTTGCTTGCTTCCAACCTGGGCACATAAAAAGAAATTGCGTAAATAGTCAGCATGGCTCTGGCAGCCAGATAACACAGCAATCGCAAGGTTCACCGACTTTAAAATAGTCGACCCACACCTGGAGAGGGGACGTGTGGGTAGGGTAGGACAAACCCTCGAAGATGTAGATCTTAAACAAGTTTATGAGAAGGCATGTGCGCAGGCTCCGGCTGAAGTCAAAGTGATCGCACAGAATATGCAAACTTTAGAAGTGTTTGATGAATTGTTTTATGCACCTGTCTATGTGAATGATAGATTCCAGATAAAAGGAATGTTGGATTCAGGATCTATGGCATGCACTTTTAGTGAAGCGGTAGAAAGTCGGATGCTCTGTGAAGATGTGTTGCCAAAACCCTCACCTTTGTCCCAGGAAATAATGCTAATTGGATGCGGAGGTAAAATAACCAAACCAAAATGCATGTATGAAGTCGAGCTAAAGGTGTATGGTGAAAGATGCTTGGTGCCTGTTCTAGTTGTACCAGGGCAACGAGACGATTTGATAATTGGTACCAACGTTATTAAGTTTCTCATGCACCAAATGAAGATAAGTGATGATTACTGGAGGATTTTGTCTGACAGTGTCTCAGGGCCACCTACGTCATGCGAACAATTCCTTGATGTTATGGCAAATACTTGCCGCTGGAGAGGCGGTATTCCGCCACACAAGGTTGGGACTGTCAAGCTTCGCCAGTCAGTTACTCTAATGGCCAAACAAGAACACCTTATCTGGGGAAAGTTACCAAGAGACACTGCTATATCGCCTGGAAGCACTGTAATAGTGGAAGCCACTTCTTCTAGAACCATGCCACGGGACATTATCATAGGTCGTGTTGTCACACCCTTGTGGGGAGATCATTGGGTTCCCCTGAAGGTCACTAACCTGTCAGATAAGCCAATCACCCTCAAAAGGAATTGCAAGTTGGCTGATGTGTATCCGTGCCTTGCCGTGGAGGATTTTGAGCTGTTTCAGGGTTTCAGTGGAGTCCAGTTGCCCACACCTGATAAAGATCCACAACCTGTTACTGCAGGGGACCTGAAAAAGAGACTGGAGACTGTTAGTCTCAGTGATGTTGACATAGACTCTTGTTCTGCCAGTGATACGGCAAAGGAAAAGCTAGTCCAATTGCTAGAAACGTACCATGATGTATTCTCCAAACATGCCTTAGATTGTGGGGAGGTCAGAGGCTTTGTTCACCGCATCCACTTAACTGACGATCGCCCATTTCGACTTCCATACAGACGAGTACCACCCGCTCACTACCAAAAATTACGTCAAGTTCTCTCAGAGATGGAAGAGCAAGGAATCATACGTAAATCAGTAAGTGAATATGCCTCACCTTTGGTCTTAGTATGGAAGAGAGATGGCAGCTTAAGGATCTGTACGGATTTCAGATGGCTAAATGCTAGGACTATTAAGGATGCGCACCCACTCCCGCACCAATCAGACTGTCTTGTTGCCCTCGGTGGAAATACCCTCTTTAGCACGATGGATTTAACATCGGGCTTTTATAACATCCCAATGGCTGAAGAGGATAAAAAGTACACCGCATTTGCAACACCTGTAGGTCTTCATGAGTACAACAGGATGCCTCAAGGGTTGTGTAACAGCCCAGCATCTTTCATGCGTATGATGTTAAGTATCTTTGGGGACCTGAATTTTAGTAGTTTGTTGTGCTACTTAGATGACTTGCTGGTGTTTGCACCCGACGAGACCACAGCCTTGGAGCGGTTAGAGATGGTATTCCAACGATTGAGAAGCTACAACCTTAAATTAAGTCCGAAAAAGTGCCATCTGATGCAAGCGTCTGTTAAATTCTTAGGCCACATCGTTGATGGAAATGGTGTTTCCGTTGATCCTTCGAAGGTTGAAGTCATAGCCAAGCTCTCAAAAACTGACCTCATGGAGGAGGACGGGTGTACTCCGTCTGTACGTCGAATAAAGTCTGTCTTGGGAATGATCCTCTATTACCAACATTTTATTCCAAATTGCTCTTCAGTTGCCAGACCATTGTTCTCCCTAACAGCTGGGCAGAAAAGAAGAACAAAATTAAAAACTGAGGCTAAGGCAGGCACATATCGAAAACTGAAGCCAGTTGATTGGACCCCAGAATGTGATGATGCTCTCTCTAAGTTGAAAGAGAGTTTGTTGCAGAGCGTGGTTTTAGCGCATCCCAATTTCTCACTTCCCCTAATCCTGTCAATTGATGCTTCTTTGGAAGGACTTGGAGCTGTGCTGTCACAGATACCAGCTGGTGAAGAAAAAGCACGTCCCATTGCATTCGCAAGCAAGTCCTTAACCAACTCTCAAAGGAGATATCCAGTGCACAAGCTCGAGTTTTTAGCCCTAAAGTGGAGTGTGTGTGAAAAATTCAGTCACTGGTTAAAGGGCCACACATTCACAGTGTGGACCGACAATAATCCCCTCACTTATATATTAACAAAGGCTAAACTCGATGCTTGCGAACAGCGCTGGGTATCTAAGCTTGCTGCTTATACTTTTGATCTCAAGCATATTGCTGGAAGTAAAAATACTGTAGCTGACGCTTTAAGCCGGGATCCGTTTGCGCGAACCATTGCTCGTAGGCTCATAACCGAGCAATATGGGAGTCTGCTTTCTGAGGCTGAAACTGTCGACAAAGATGGAGTTCAGGACACCTTCCGTTTGCAAGCAAACAATCTATATGTGTCAACTCTGACAAGCCCAGTTTCCTGTGATCAAGTGACAGTTAAAACTCTTTTGAACCTATCGGAGCAGTGGAAAGCTGTAACTGAGCTAAGGGCTATGCAAGCAATCCAATATATCCAAGATGCAACGACTACTGGATTTGATCCAGTTTCAGCGATCCCTATCGAAGAGATTCGTCGGGGTCAAGAAGCAGATCCCTCGATTTCTAAGATAATGCCCTATCTGGAGAAGCAAAGAAGGCCATCAAGACGAGAGGTGGTTGCAATGGATGCTGTGACTCAAATTCTTCTTAGGCAACTAGATCGTTTGAAGGTTCAAGATGGAGTAGTTTACCGTGTTTGCAAGGACCCATCAAGCACACACAAAAGGTTCCAACTTGTAATGCCTAGTAGCCTTAAGGCTAGAGCCTTAACTGGTGTGCATGATCTTGCTGGACACCAGGGAAGGTCAAGAACTCTTCAACTAGCTCGACAACGCTTTTTCTGGCCTCGGATGGAGCGTGACATAAGAGAGTATGTTAAATGTTGTCAGAGGTGCATATTGGCCAAAACACCAGAGCCATCTGCTCGAGCCCCACTTGAGAACATCAGGACTTCAGCCCCTATGGAGTTAGTGTGTTTGGATTTTTGGAGTGCGGAGGACAGCAAGCAACGCTCTGTGGATGTATTAGTCGTGACGGATCACTTTACAAAGTTGGCCCATGCTTTCCCATGTGTAAATCAGAAAGCAAAACAAATTGCAAAAAAACTGTGGGATCATGTTTTCTGTATTTATGGTTTTCCATCTCGCATTCATACAGATCAAGGGACCAACTTTGAAAGTACCCTCATCGCAGAGTTGCTTAAGCTGGCAGGTGTTGAGAAGTCGCACACTACGGCATACCACCCCATGGGGAACGGAGGAACAGAGCGATTCAATCGGACCTTGGGCAATATGCTTCGCTCCTTGCCTCTTAAGGAAAAACAGAAGTGGCCCGAACATATACAGACTTTGACATTTGCGTATAACTCCACCGTGCATGAGACCACGGGTTATGCGCCATTCCAGTTAATGTTTGGTCGCATTCCCAAGCTGCCAGTTGATGTTGTATTTGCGCAAGCATTACATGATCCTGTG
This sequence comes from Danio rerio, assembly GCF_052040795.2. NCBI lineage: Eukaryota > Metazoa > Chordata > Actinopteri > Cypriniformes > Danionidae > Danio > Danio rerio. The sequence goes on along the minus strand of NC_141022.1, from coordinate 56,535,580 downwards.
ATTGTTGATTATGGCAGTTACGCAAAAACACTTATGTCTTACCTTCATGAAGCTGCATGCATTGCGCAGAAACACACAGAGAAGGAGCAGAAAAAGCAGGCTAAGAATTACAATCGGAAGGTCAAGGGCATGTGTCTGAACGTTGGAGATAGGGTGCTTCTTGCAAACAAGAGTGAACGAGGAAAGAAAAAACTTGCAGATAAGTGGGATCCAACTGTTTATACTGTAAGAGACAGAAATCTTCAAACAAACATATACAAGCTGGTTGACAACAATGGAAAATGCAAAGTGGTGCATCGCAACCTGATACTGGATATTAGCTTCTTACCAATTGAACAATCTCAAGATGAAGAAGATACTCAGCCTACTGCTGAGAATGAGGAAACAGAGTCTCATGCACCAGAGTTATCCAGTTTGGAAGAGGAAGAGAACTTTGATGGAACGGAAGGATGGATACTTGATGGACAGGATGAGAGTGAAAGACAAAAGCCTGAAGAAGATGATGACATAGGATCCAGTTGTTCTAATCTAAGTGAAGGCAGTTTCTGTGAACAAGACCTTAATGCAACTGAAGTCAATGAGGGTAGTCCTGATCCGGTGTCCGATTTAGAAACTGCATCCTTCGCCAAAAACTCTGAACCACGACCACATACATTAAATGATCCAGATGATAACACCATATCTAACGCACCAACACATTGTCCCACTGACACACAGGGTGTTAAAACCCGTGCAGGTAGAATGGTAAAAAAAGTTAGCCGCTTGATAGAATCTATGGCGCAAAGGCCATTTTATGTTCAGAGGGTTGGCTCACTTTTAACAAGGAGATCAGGATCAGTTCTTTCCTTATTTTAGATCAGTTTTGTGATGATGCAAAAATAACAATTAAGTATGTGCGCCGTAAGAATTTCAGTTAAAATCTTACCAGATTATTGTATGTTGTACAAGGCAGCATATTGTTCTAAGAATGTCTAGGACTTGATCAACCTTGGGCTTTTCTTAACCCGTTAAGTGGGTAACTTGCAATGTTGAACTGCGAATAAGATTTGCTAAAAATCTGGTTATGATAGATCGATGTCATCTCGGTCAGGATATTAGTGAAATTCAGGAGGGGTGAATGTGACGGGTGTTAATAAGAGTATTAATTTAATGCATTTCACTAATAGTCCCTCCTTTTAATTTTCGTGCATTTGTTTTGCATCAATTTGTTTAGACATATGTTAGAATTTAGTTTTTACTCTATTTGTGTTGTTTAATGAAAATAGTTTTATATTTGTTTTGCGCGCAACGTTACTTCCGGTTGCCGCGCTACGTCACTTCCGGTTGCCGTGCAACGTCACTTCCGGTTGCCGCGCTGGGTTCTCAGACCGCATTGAGCGCGCTGAGGAGAGGGGAGCTTTTAATGGTGCTCCAAGGAAAATCGTTCTAAAAGTTGTCAGAACTTTAAATAAGCTTTAAATATGTGATTGTATTGTTTGTAAGAGTGTTCTATATTAACTAGGAAGTACTTTTCTTCATGTGGATGGATAAAATTAATCACTTTACTGAGCACAGTTGATTGAGTATGTGTGTATAAGTATGTATACTGGACACAGTGATTTCGAATGACCTTCTAACACTTTGTAACTGTTATTTATTTGTTAGGTGGGGAAATTTACAAACGAAATCATATCAACTTACTGTGCTGTTTTCTGATTCATCCAGGTATTGTTTTATGTACATTTATGCTTCTTTGTGTTTACATTTGTTTCGCAATTACATTAATTTCTAATATAAAGTTAGATAGGGGAAGATTAATTAATATCACAATGTATGGAAATGTAATCATTTGTTATTTTTATTTATTTACCTTTTGTACTTTTGTGATCTGTTTACCCAGTTTTAATTGGGTATGATGTTATTGTTATGTTTGCTCAGACCGCATTGAGCGCGCTGAGGAGAGGTGGGGAAATTTACAAACGAAATCATATCAACTTACTGTGCTGTTTTCTGATTCATCCAGTTTGCTCTGATCTGACGCTTGAGTGACAATAAACCCACCATCAGCAGTACCAGTGGCCTGTCTCATTATTGTACACAACGCAGAGAGTGCGAACACCGGTTACATGGGCATAGTTTGCAGTCTTACCTAAAACTTTAAACATTTATACTATTTGAAAAAAAAAGGAAAGAAATAAGGAGAATAAAATAATATGTAAAGCACTCGTTTGGCACTGAAGCCATTTCCGTCTGCGTTAGTAAACGGTATCATTGCATTAACCTTTATTGATAAACTCAATAATAGCAAAACTGTACATATTATTATTATTATTATTATTACTAATATAAAAAGTATATTACTGCAAAAGTAAGAAATAAGTGAATAGATAGAAATAAGTGAATAAATAGCCTAAATGGAAGGAACAAGAAGGACCAAAATCAGTAGGTCTAGTGCCCCCTATAGGAATAAAATGCCCCCTCAGTTATAACATCCTGGCGCCGGGCCTGAGAAATAGTATCGATGGGCATCAATATTTGCATGTAAAAATGGGTCAGTATGCAGACTTAATATTTTGTTAGATGTCTTATCGGGGTGCAGAGGGAGCGCAGAGTACGAGAGGGATCAGAGTGATTCTCCTCACACATTCCTGTCCAGAGAAGGAGTCTGTAATCCAGAACTAACCACTCAGCCCTGAGCTCTGAGACAGTGATTAATGGTAAAGGGTCAATAGACTTTTCCTCGAAACCACTGAAGCATTAATTGAGTTCATTCCAGGACAGCTGACTTTGACCAGTCAGATTCACAGATATCCAGGGGCCTCATGTATCAACGCTGCGTACGCACAAAAACTTTGCGTACGCCAAGTTTCACGCTCAGAATCGCTCACGTTTGGATTTACTAACAATGAACTGAACGTGGGAATGTGCGCAGCTCCACGCCAGCTTTCTGGCAGGCGTACGCACATTTTTTGTGCGTGTCTGTTTTATTTCCATTGGCGACTCCTAGAGGCAGTTGTGTTAAATTGCACTCTACAAAGTGACTGAGCCTTGCAATGGCAGCTGTATGAGACGGGTTCATCGATCTAGCAGGTAAATAAGATTTCCATACCATACAGTTGAGCAGCTAAACATTAAAGCACAATTTGCAGCGGTCGCCTGTTTTCCCAATGTAATCTGAGCGATCTACTGCACGCACATTGCTATAAAGGCACCATCTGAAGATGAATTTGCATGCGTGAATCAGAAACATTTCCATTCAATAAATGTGCAAATAAAATATGATGCACAAACTTATTGATGATTCCTACTTGTCTTTCTCATGATAAATAGTTGGCAAAATCTGATATGTAGCGGGGGAAAAAACAAGAAATAGTTCATCAGACGCTGGATTCGAGCCGAGTTCATGCTCGAACGTGTCAAGACATGATGACATACGTCTTAGGAGCGCGCCACTGAGACTATTGCGAGTGCTGCAACATTTTACAGATATAAACCAGACTATTTCTTTTTTTTAATGCACTCAGTGCGATGTTCAGACCCAACTGTGTTAACCGCATCAGCTAAACTCTCCCACTCTATTTTTTTTTCTTTTGTTGTTAATTCCGGAGAACAAACTTGCAAATAACACCGCTTTTCTCCTGTCTACCTCCGAAAGGAGCACCACCAATTCACATTCTGTTCAAAGTTTCTCTTCTTGCTTGCTTTTTCCTTTGCTTTTTCGTTGGGTTTTTCCATTAGCATAGTCATTAGCATATTTATACGGGGGAGGAGGCAGGGAGGGGTTTTGCGCTCGTGCATGTTGCGCTCAGTTTCACGTTCATTCGGATGTACAAAAGAATATGCGTGAGATTCGGCGTACGCAGTGTTTCATACATCTGAATTTTTTTCTGCGTACGCACATTTACAGCTTTGTGCGTACGCAATGTTTTAGTAAGATTTCCACGCAAGTCTTCGTACATGAGGCCCCAGATCATTTGTGTGTGTTTGTGGTTGTGTGTGCATGTGTATTTTTTCCTTTGGAACATTTAGTTCAGATAAACGGTGATCTTTGCAGACAGCTTGTCAAGATACAGCGAGAGATGTGTGTAGGATTGGAACCAATTTTAAAGGATTCTAATGGGATCAAACAAAAACCTTTAAAGTCTGTATGAACCAGAAGCTTCAACCGTTTTTTATTGTGTTTGCTGTGCTGCAGTTCCTTGAGAAACGAAATATTAAATTGATAAAGCAGTGGGCGTGGCTTGGTTTTTTCTGCTGTGAGTTAATTGGATGTAGTAAAGTAGAATAATTTCATTCAGAAAGATTAGGAAAAGTGTTTGGGAAGAGTTATTACAACCTAACAGACTCCTTCTGCTCACCATTTCTGTTTGTTGTCAAAACTGACCGTTGGAGGGGCGTGGTTAAGTGTGTTAGCCACGCCCAATACCTCAGTCTGACCTAATCTGAGAATTTAACTGAAAACAAACAGTAAGTGCGTTTTCAGATTTCAATTAAGGACTACAAGGGTACACTATTAATCGTTTTCCTAATGACATCCACAGATGAATTGTTCAGCACAAAACTAGCAATGTAAGCTAACAAAAGCAATATGGTTACTTTTCTTTTCATGTGTACTTTAAAGGGAACCTGTGATGAAAACCATCTTTTTAAAGCTGTTTGGACATACAATAAGTCTCTTTTTTTAAATTTCCTGAAGTTAAAATAGGATGCAGTGGCACAGTAGGTAGTGCTGTCACTTCACAGCAAGAAGGTCGCTGGTTCGAGCCTCGGCTAGGTCAGTTGGCATTTCTGTGTGGAGTTTGCATGTTCTCCTTGGGTTCGCATGGGTTTCCACCAGGTGTTCCGGTTTCCCTCACAAGTCCAAAGACCTGGTACTGGTGAATTGGGTAAGCTAAATTGTCTGTAATGTATGTGTGTGAATGAGTGTGAATGGATGCTTCCCAGTGATGGGTTGCAGCTGGTAAAACATCCACTGCGTAAAAGAAAATGAATGAATGAATAAAATAGGATCCAAATCCCTACCACTTTTAAGCCCACTGCAATGTGGTTTCCCCACCTACCAATTTGATTGACAATATCAACATGACGTATATTAACATGTCTCCATAGTAACGTATATTATCATTTCAACAAGACAGGACGTGCGCAAAGCAACAGGAATTGAAAGATCTGTTTAGCTCATTGTGATCATCAACCACCATCAAATCTGATGAAGAATGAGTTTTACAAGTTTAAAATGCTTATAAAACAGTGCATGTGTAGCCGGCAGCTAGCTCTCTGCAACTCTCACATGGTCACCCACTAAAGCTAAGCAGGGCTGCTCCTGGTCAGTACCTGGATGGGAGACCACATGGGAAAACTAGGTTGCTGCCGGAAGTGGTGTTAGTGAGGCCAGTAGGAGGCGCCCAACTGCGGTTTATGTGGGTCCTAGCGCCCCAGTATAGTGAAGGGGACTCTATACTGCTCAGTAAGTGCCGTCTTTTAAATAAGATGTTAAACTACGGTCCTGACTCTGTGGAAAAAGGGTAGGGGTTTAACCCTTCCTGGCCAAACTTGCCCACTGGCCTCTATCCATCATGGCCTTCTAATTATCCCCTTATCATATTTGGCTTCATCACTGTGCAGCCTGGCACAGTATTTTAATAAAGCTTAAGCGCTTATGTCAAAACTACATACAGAATCTTTTTTTTATCGATATTGACAATGGTGTTCAGTCAATAAATATCGATATTGATTTTATCGCCCAATCCTATCTTTAGAAGCTTTGAACATTTCAAAAAAGCAATCCTTAAGTAGATTGGTTGTCATGGTTCTAGTGCAAATGTCAAAAAAATGTTGATTTTAAAGGGCCAGGTTAAGGTAATTAGGCAAATTATTGTATGATGATGATTTGTTCTTTATTCTATCAAAAAAACATTTGCTTAAAGAGCTAATAATATTGACCTGAAAATGTTTTTTAAAAAATTACAAACTGCTTTTATTCTAGTCGAAATAAAACAAATAAGACTTTCTCCAAAAGAAAAAATATTATCAAACATACTGTAAAAAAATACTTTGCTCTGTTGAACATAATTTGGAAAATATTTTAAAAGAAAAAAAAATTAAAAGAGGGGCTAATAATTCTGACTCAAGCTCGAGCTCAACCACTCTAACTGACATAGGTGTGAAAAGGCAAAACGCTGTTGGCTGTTCTTTTAAGGGAAAGAACTTCTCTATGTCTCATTCTGTCTTCATTTTTCAGTTGAGATTATGTCAAACATCGAATAAAAAAATGGCACCTTTAAGAAGCATTTTCTCGAGAAGCCAAAAATATAGTCTTGTTTTAAGACATAATAAGCCAAAATGAAGTGAGTTTTTCTTAAAACAACCCAAATAACCTGCCAGTGGGGTAAGCAAAATAATCTTGTTTTTCGTTTTGGTTATTTTGCTTACCCCATTGGCAGATTATTCATCAAAACACTCAATAATGAAAGATGGATATCTGAAAGTGTGTTTATGGCAGGTATCAGCTTATTATGTAGTTGTTGTTTTTACATGTTGAACTCAAGTTGTTTGTTACAAAAGTTAGATGATGCTATTTGACTAGATGACCCTGGAATAAAGTATAATTTACCAAGGCTGAACTGTTGGAGGGCCATATCCAATAATGTTTCAATCTATTCAATGCACAGCAACTGGGATTTTTTAAAAATTTGGGTCCCATTAAAGGGATAATTCATTATTAACGCCTACACCTTCCCCAAACCTAAACCTAGAGCATATGGCACCTTTAAAACAATCTAATAAGGGGAGCAAACCATCACAAACAAAGGAGTAGAGGGGAAATTGGCGAACGTGCACAATAAACATATCAAAGTATGTAAACTTTACATGTACTTAAGCACAATTATTATATTATAATATAATAAGTGAGGTGTTAAAAGCCATATTATAATAATTATATTATGGCTCTTACACCAAACACCTCAAATACACAGTTATAGATGATAAAAAAAACATCTGATTTAACATCTACACATTTCCCAAGCCTAAAACCAACCATCATAGTTAATAACGTCTACACACTCCCCATGCCTACACCCAACCATCACAGATATTAATGTGTACACTTTCCCCAAGCCTAAACCCCACCGTTATAGATATTAACGTCTACACCTTCCCCAACCCTAAACCCAACCATCATAGATATTAACGTCTACACCTTCCCCAACCCTAAACCCAACCATTATAGATATTAATGTCTACACCTTCCCCAACCCTAAACCCAACCATTATAGATATTAATGTCTACACCTTCCCCAACCCTAAACCCAACCATCATAGATATTAACGTCTACACCTTCCCCTAATCTAAACCCAACCATTATTGATATTAACGTCTACATCTTCCCCAACCATTATAGATATTAACATCTACACCTTCCCCAACCCTAAACCCAACCATTATAGATATTAACGTCTACACCTTCCCCAACCCTAAACCCAACCATTATAGATATTAACATCTACACCTTCCCCAAACCTAAACCCAACCATTATAGATATTAACATCTACATCTTCCCCAACCCTAAACTCAACCATTATAGATATTAACGTCTACACCTTCCCCAACCCTAAACCCAACCATCATAGATATTAACGTCTACACCTTCCCCAACCCTAAACCCAACCCTCATTATTATTAACGTCTACACCTTTCCCAACCCTAAACCCAACCATTATTGATATTAACGTCTACACCTTCCCCAACCCTAAACCCAACCATCATAGATATTAACGTCTACACATCTTCCCCAACCCTAAACCCAACCATCATAGATATTAACGTCTACACCTTCCCCTAATCTAAACCCAACCATTATTGATATTAACGTCTACATCTTCCCCAACCATTATAGATATTAACATCTACACCTTCCCCAACCCTAAACCCAACCATTATAGATATTAACGTCTACACCTTCCCCAACCCTAAACCCAACCATTATAGATATTAACATCTACACCTTCCCCAACCCTAAACCCAACCATTATAGATATTAACGTCTACACCTTCCCCAAACCTAAACCCAACCATTATAGATATTAACATCTACACCTTCCCCAAACCTAAACCCAACCATTATAGATATTAACATCTACATCTTCCCCAACCCTAAACTCAACCATTATAGATATTAACGTCTACACCTTCCCCAACCCTAAACCCAACCATCATAGATATTAACGTCTACACCTTCCCCAACCCTAAACCCAACCCTCATTATTATTAACGTCTACACCTTTCCCAACCCTAAACCCAACCATTATTGATATTAACGTCTACACCTTCCCCAACCCTAAACCCAACCATCATAGATATTAACGTCTACACCTTCCCCAACCCTAAACCCAACCATTATAGATATTAACGTCTACACCTTCCCCAACCCTAAACCCAACCATTATAGATATTAACATCTACACCTTCCCAAACCCTAAACCCAACCATTATAGATATTAACGTCTACACCTTCCCCAACCCTAAACCCAACCATGATAGATATTAACATCTACACCTTCCCCAAACCTAAACCCAACCATTATAGATATTAACATCTACACCTTCCCCAACCCTAAACCCAACCATTATAGATATTAACGTCTACACCTTCCCCAACCCTAAACCCAACCATGATAGATATTAACATCTACACCTTCCCCAACCCTAAACCCAACCATTATAGATATTAACGTCTACACCTTCCCCAACCCTAAACCCAACCATTATAGATATTAACATCTACACCTTCCCAAACCCTAAACCCAACCATTATAGATATTAACGTCTACACCTTCCCCAACCCTAAACCCAACCATGATAGATATTAACATCTACACCTTCCCCAAACCTAAACCCAACCATTATAGATATTAACATCTACACCTTCCCCAACCCTAAACCCAACCATTATAGATATTAACGTCTACACCTTCCCCAACCCTAAACCCAACCATGATAGATATTAACATCTACACCTTCCCCAAACCTAAACCCAACCATTATAGATATTAACATCTACATCTTCCCCAACCCTAAACCCAACCATTATAGATATTAACGTCTACACCTTCCCCAACCCTAAACCCAACCATGATAGATATTAACATCTACACCTTCCCCAAACCTAAACCCAACCATTATAGATATTAACATCTACACCTTCCCCAACCCTAAACCCAACCATTATAGATATTAACGTCTACACCTTCCCCAACCCTAAACCCAACCATGATAGATATTAACATCTACACCTTCCCCAAACCTAAACCCAACCATTATAGATATTAACATCTACATCTTCCCCAACCCTAAACTCAACCATTATAGATATTAACGTCTACACCTTCCCCAACCCTAAACCCAACCATCATAGATATTAACGTCTACACCTTCCCCAACCCTAAACCCAACCATTATAGATATTAATGTATACACCTTTCCCAACCCTAAACCCAACCATTATTGATATTAACGTCTACACCTTCCCCAACCCTAAACCCAACCATCATAGATATTAACGTCTACACCTTCCCCTAATCTAAACCCAACCATTATTGATATTAACGTCTACATCTTCCCCAACCATTATAGATATTAACATCTACACCTTCCCCAACCCTAAACCCAACCATTATAGATATTAACGTCTACACCTTCCCCAACCCTAAACCCAACCATTATAGATATTAACATCTACACCTTCCCCAAACCTAAACCCAACCATTATAGATATTAACATCTACACCTTCCTCAACCCTAAACTCAACCATTATAGATATTAACATCTACACATCTTCCCCAAACCTAAACCCAACCATTATAGATATTAACGTCTACACCTTCCCCAACCCTAAACCCAACCATCATAGATATTAACATCTACATCTTCCCCAAACCTAAACCAACAAACCACAAACCAGTATATGGCACCTTTAAAACAGTCCTATAAAGGGAGCAACCATTGAATGTAGATAATAAACATATCAAAATATGTAAACTTTACATGTATTTAAGCACAATTAATATATTATAATATAATTAGTGAGGTGTTCAGAGCCATATTATAATAATTATATTATGGCTCTCACACCAAACACCTCAAATAAACAGTTACAGATGATAAAAAATAAATGTTAAGAAGTAGAAGGACATTTTTGAGAACAGAGGAAGAGGTTGAGAGCTGTGCAGAAAGCTAACAGAGCTGTTTATTCGGTCCAAGGTTGCACTGTATTTCCCAGAGCTCCACACAAGCAGGCTATATATGTGCCGGCAGCACTCGTTGTGCAGGTTTGATGCAAAAAGTCTGACCTCATGTGAAACGGCCAATTGTTATTCCTCACATGGAAAGCACACAACATCAGTAGCTCATTCAGTTTTACTTCTGAAACTCTCATGTATTTCGGATGATAGATGTTTTTATTATTATTATTACTTTTTTTTTTTTTTTTTACGAAAGCATTGCCCTTGACCACTTGTGACGAATGTTTGGTTCTGGACATGTGCAATACTCTACGGGTCCAATTATACACGCACTCTGATCGTCAGCAGCCCGAAGGTTCACAGAGGTGGAGCAAGAAAGAGCAAATACTTGCTTGAACAAACCACGTTCACGGCTTTATTATCATGCCGGTTTTTATGGTTCACAGCTGCTGCTCCTTGTAAGCTGTACTAAATGGATTGTGCATCTAATTTGGAGAGCAGCAAAAAAGTAAAAGCGCATTTAGCATTCAGAAATCACATTTGACCGTGACTCAGAGCTCTTGAAGGATTTCTGTGCACAAAATTACTAACATTACTTTTGTTTTGTTTTAGATGAGCATTACAGGCAATCAGCGTTGGGGAAGCTATTCTGAAACGGTGCCATGATGAGTAGCTGGAGCTTGATACACTTATAAAAACTGTAAACAATTTCTGTTAATGAACAGTTTCCATATTTTGTTATTCACATTAGCTGCGTCCCAAATGGCACACTATAGACTATGCACTCATGCACTATGTACTTATGCACTTACACACTCAACAGGATAGTATATGTATGTACAGTAATGTTTTTTTACTAAGCGGAAATTTAAACCGTTTCCCTGATGACGTTTGTCAAATCAGTGAAATAAACAACTGAATTATCAGATAATACCTGCCGTGAGTATAACCGCATTCACCATCAGGAGACGCTATAATCACTCGTAGGAGAATTTTGCGTACACAATCCAAAATAAATAAAGTTATCCAACATGTGCGCCTGATAGCTCCGCCCCTTCCGCTACGTGAGCAAACCTGCGGTCGTTGAGTGCATGGAGTGTCCATCATTCCACACTTCATTTTAGCGGCGTTAGTTTTCAGTGTGAACACACTACTTACACTATTTATACTACAAAAGGGCGAAGAATAGTGCATAAGTATGCGATTTGGGACGCAGCTATTGTGTTTTTCGTTTATTCTTGGTTGTGAAGTGCATTATGGGATGTTGATCTCTGCTCTGTCGACTTTTGATGTGGAAAATTAAACTCTGTGACAGTGACTCTTTGTAGACAGAGGGGGCGCTGTGTTTAGAGGTGCAAACTCGCTTTACCTGCACATCAGTGGCGAGCAAGAGGTGGGACGGCAGAGTTAAGCCTGGTTTATAGACCTTTTTCTTAGAACGCAAAATTACCCATCATGCTTTGCGTGTATGCGCAAGGAGAATGCTAAGAACTTCCGGTCGGCAGCTGATGCGTAGAAACAGTCACATTTGAAACGATAGTTTTAATCTACTTTATTCGCTTAAGGGCATCCGCTGCATATAACAAATTCTGGAATAGTTGGCGGTTGATTCCACTGTGGTGATCCCTGATAAATAAGGGACTAAGCCGAAGGAAAAGGAATGAATGAACTCACAGTAACACAAGTCTGGGATGAACACAGAGCTGTATATTGGTAGACTGCGCCAGAGCGGCTGCCTGATTTTATACAAACGAGACATTCTGTCTTTACATCAATCTAGGTTGATCAAGCGGCCGAAATGAGGCTAGTTTTTGGCACGCTGATCCACACGCTGTTTGGCAGGAGCTAGTGTTGGATTTAGATTTGATGTGCGGTGTTAGGCCAATTCTCAGTGATTAATCTCTTCCCCAGTGGCAACTTTAAAACCCAAGCCAGCAAATGTGTGGATGCATATACTCACTCGCTAATGCATATTTGCAAAGAAATCCAATCTGACTGCCTGGTTTTATTCAGCTTGAGGAAGCGATGATAGCACTGGAAACAAAGTCATGTTTACAAATGTTGACGCATTGAAGGAAACAGTATTACTGTAGATTTAGCAACGCTTGCTCGCTTACTTGCATGCATTATCTGCATTGTTAAAAATGCAGGGTTCCACACAATTCATTCATGTTGTCCCAATACAAATCGATTAAGTTAATGTAACATATGCAGGTTGATTGAACATAAAACAATTAATTTGTCCCAAAACAATATTAAGAATTGAGTTGTTTCAGCTAATTTTAAATACATAGTTTAAACAAACAGCACACATTCTTTTTGAGTGTTATCTATATATATTGTTTAAAAAATTAACCATTTATTTATTTCTCTAGTATTCTCCATTAAACGGTAACCCCTGTATATTTAACCAAGTTTGCTAGCTTACTTATATGAAATATTTGTTAAAAGCATGTCATCTTTGGATATTATTAGAAAAATTTACCATTTCTTAGTATTCGTTTTTAAAGGAAGCAGTAAATAACAAAGTTTGCTAGCTTGATTACTAAAAATATGTTAATGTAACACATTTAAGTGGATTTAACATAAAACAATTAATTTGTTCCAAAAAACTCAAGAATTGCATTGTTTCAGCTCATTTTAAAGACGTAGTTTTAACACACTCAAAAAAAGATTTTTGCTGCTTGTTTAAAGTATGTTATCTAGATATACTATTTTAAATATGAATGATTTTTGTATTCTGCATTAAAGGAAACAGTAACTGTATTTTTAATCGAGGTAACTAGATTGCTTAATTAAAGTACTCGTTAAAAGCACATCATTTTTGGATATCATTAGAAATATTAAGCAATCCTTA